>NW_022589744.1:10319833-10535686 GCF_004348235.1 Phoca vitulina
AAAGGAAAGGAAAGGAAAGGAAAGGAAAGGAAAGGAAAGGAAAGGAAGGAACTTTCCAGGGATTAGACTCAGCCCAGAGGAAAAAAGATGCTAATCACTTTGGGGAGCTATCTCTCTCTCCCCACCTGGGGCTCAGCCATACCCACCCACAATTTCTGGCTTGATTTAATATCTTGGCCGTCATCCTCAACAGGTGCAAAAAGTGGGGACTTCATTCACAGGAGACTTTGCCAAAAGCCCCATTCCCTCAGAGTGGGGGTGGAGAATATGACCTCAGTAGAATATCAATAGGAAGCTATGGTGAGAAGACATAGTTGGCCAGAGCTGGTGATGGGGTAATTAATTCTACTTAAGCAAAATGTTACTAATAATTAAATGTACTAATTAAGAAAAATTGGATCAGCTGTTGTTGGTGTAACACAGAAGCTGGAGCTTCACTGACACATTTCTTGGGCAGCTTCCGGCTGGGACTAAATGCAGCAGACACTGTTACTCTGGAGCCCAGGAGAAGCCAAAGGAGCTGTGAGCTGGCGGGGCCTTCATGGAAGGAAGCAGCAGGCTTGGGAGGGTCTGAGATGACAGGTCCAAGAGGAGATGCTGAAGTGAGATGGACCCTGGTGGCCAGTTCAGTGATGGGAGAAGGGACAGGGGGAGAGCCAGATCAGAGGTCAGACAGGGAAAGGTGTCTGATGGCCAACAGTGGTGAGAACTCAGGTCAGGTGAGCAGACATCATAGAAAGATCCAGACCTAGAAAGCAGGGACACTAGCTAAGGCAAGTTTCTTCAGCATGGCACCACTGATATTTGGGGTTTCTTTGTTGTGGAGGCTATTCTGTGCACTGCAAGATGTTTCATAACATCACTGGCCTCTACCCACTAGATGCCAGTAACATCTCCCAATCATAACAAACAAAAATGTCTCCAGACTTTGTCAAATGTTTGCTGGGAGGGGAGCAAAATCACCCCAGTTGGAAACCACTGAGCTCATTTTAAAAAATAAATCAGCAACTTAACAAAGATTTATTGCTTACTCCTTCCGAGGTGGAATGGGCTCTACTCCTTGCAGGTCTTAGGTTCCTTCCAACTCATGGCCCACTGACCCCCAGGCTTCAGGTTCCCCGCACTGGATCATTCTCATCCAGCTGCACAATGAGCTAAGGGACAGAGTGTCTCTATTATTCAAGAGATTTTAGGGGCCGGCCCTGGAAGTGTCTGACACCACTTCTGCCCATAGACTACTGGCCCTCCCAAACAGCAAAGAGCAAATGCAGCCCAGCGGTGCACCAAGGAGGAGACCCCAGATATAGGCAAGCAACAGCTCACTGGGGCCACATCAGGTCCTGGTCCAGGCTCTGACTCGGCCCCAGATGGCTCATGCAGCCTGGGCCCACGTCTCCTCCACCAGGCCTGTTTCCTCCTCTTCAAAAACCTTTACCACAAACAAAATATGGTTTGTCCACGTGATGGAATATTTCTCCACCATAAATAAGAAGGAAGCATTGATGTACACTACAGCATGGAGGAACCTCGAAAACATGCTAAGTGCAAAAAGCCAGACACAAGCGGTCATATAGTGCATGGTTCCACTTATAGGAAATGTCCAGAATACACAAATCCACAGACAGAAAGCTGATGAGGGGCTGGGGGGGGGAGGGGGCAGGAGGTGGAATGGGGTGACTGCTAATGGTTATGGGGTTTCCTTCTGGGATGCTGAAAAATGTTTTGGAGCTAGATAGAGGTACTGACTGTCCAACATGGGGAATGTACTAGATGCCATTGGACGGTACCCTTTGAAATGATTACTTTTAACTTTTGAGAATTTTACCTCAACTTAAAAAAAAAAAATCTTCTACAAACTAACCTTCAGCGGTTGGTTAAGATCTAGGGAGGAGAGGAACCAGGCAAGGGTGCCCAAAAGTAGGAAAATGGGTTCTGTCCTTTCTGAAAACATACTCCAAATAAATTTGTTTTGGGAAGGCCCTGATTCCTATTTTGCCTGTTGAGTGAGTGCAATGTTAGTGAGCTTTGTAAACTGGAAAGCTCTGTATACATGTACGAAGACATTGTTACTGAGGCACTCTATCTGATCTCGTTGGTATTCTCCTGGATGCAGCTGGGACAGGGCTGGACACAGAGTGAGTGAGCTGGATAAATGTGTATGCATTAAGGGTGAGCCAGCGCAGGGGATCTAAACACAGTGGTCCAGAGCAGCCATTATTATTTAGGATGATGTAAATTAATAATGAAGCTGCTATTGCCTGTTTCCTGGGTTCTCAGCACAGCAAAACATACCTTACAGGCACCTAATCAGTCAATCCTCTCGGCAACCTTATAAGATAGTAGGATCAGAACTGTTTTGCAGATGAGAAATGAAAAACTGAAAAGTTAAATCATTTGTGTTAGTTATCTCTGCTGGGTAACAATTCATCCCCAAACCTAGCAGCTTAAAACACACAGTTATTATTTCATAGTTTCTGAGGGTCAGGAGTCCATGCCTGGCTTATCTGGGTCCTCCATCTTAGGGCTGCAATCAAGGTGTTGGCCAGAGCTGTGGTCTCATCTGAAGGCTTGAGTGGGGAAGGGTCCAAGTCCAAGCTCATGTGGTTGTTGGCAGGATTCAGTTCCTTGAGGGTTATTGGACTGAGGGTCTCAGTTGCTAGCTGGCTGTTGGTGGGAGGTCAGTTCCTTGTCATAAGAGCCTCTCCCACATGCCAGTTTGTTTGATCAAAGCATGCCAGCCAGAAAGCAATGGAATCTGCTAACAACAGAGATTGCAAACTTATAAAGCCCAATCACAGAAGTGACATTCCATCACCTTTGCTGTATTCTATTGGTTAGAAGGGTGATAGGGGTGAGGATTATACAAGCACATGATTATTGGGAAGTAGGGAACATGGTGCGTGTGTTGGGGAGGGGGACACTTGCCAAAGGTCCACAGGTAGTAGAACTGAGCCACATATGCCCTGGGTTTTTTGAACAAACTGCATGTTCTCCTTGATCTTCAAGGGTAGGCACGGGGTAGGCCATGGAGAACTGCATGTTCTCCATGATCTTCAAGGGTAGGCACGGGGTGGGAGGAAGCAAGGAGTGAGACAGACAGACAGAGATCTTTTTACAGGAAAAAGGCTGTGCTGAACTCTTTTTGGCCAGGACTCACTGATGAGGCTGGTCCTACAGGATGCAGCCCAGAGCTAGGACTGCCCCCGATATTAATGGTGTCCTCATTAGAGCCGTGTGCAGTGCTGCATTTTAATTGCCTGGCAGAGCCCTGAGCACCTGAAGAGAAGGCTTTCCACATCCTTCTCATCATGACTATTAATAGGCTGGGAACATTCGGGGCTCCTAAAGCCCTGTGTTGGCAGCCCCTCTCAACACTGGCAGTTCAGGTCTTCTTTATACCAGCCCCACAGTTCTGCTGTGACCAAGGGCAGCACCCGATCTGTCCCTGAGGCTGGTGCCCAACACCTCGATCTTCTGAGCACCTGGGAGGCAGGGATGAAGGTCTCAACCATTAGATATGCTTAAGGAAGAACTTCATTTTACCCTTATATTCCTGGAAGCAAGCACAGTGCCTGGAAGGTGGATTGAAATGAATCAGCGGGTCATCTGTGCAGATGTAGTGTGACACCTGTCAAGGCAGGTGTGAGCAACGAGACCCAATCTCTACTCACTTCCTCACTTCTTGTTTCCCTTCAATTCTTGAGTGAATATTGAGGGACTATTGACCTTCTTGTGCTCCAGAGATGTCACTGTACAAAATATGACCCTCTCAGTAAGCCCTCAGCTCAGTGGCAGAACAGCTGTGCCTCTGTGTACCTCCAGCCCTGGCAGCCAGCAGAGAAGTGAGTGCCTTTGCCCTTTCTCCCCCGGTCCTTTCTCTTGCAATTGCCAGTCCTTAACACATAAAAGCCTTTGTGCCACCCACTTCCAGCCATAAAGTGGGGCCATTGCTCTTCAACCTCACTTCTAAATAAAACTCTTAGGTGAGCCTGGGGTCCTCTGCCTTCCCTCTCCATTCTAAGGGGTGGTTACATTGCTGGGTCCACAGTGAGTTCTCTGACTTCTTTCTCACTAACACAGAGATGAAAACAAATTTAATATCAGGCAGGGGATCCCCTACTACATACGTATTGGTGACTGTCACCCGCTATGGACCTGCAAAAGCACCCAGTAACAACTTGTATAAATAGGCAGCAGGACGGTTGATGCCAAATGAGTGATCTAGAAGCTTCCCCTTTACTTTCACAGCCTCCCTAGGTTAGACTGCCTGGTAAATATAATATTCTCATCTGCAAGATTGGATTAAATCTTGGAGGACATGTTATCCAAAGGCCATGGAGACCTCTTGACTCTTACAACAGGAATGGGTGCTGGCCACGAGAGCCTTGACCTCAGTGCTAGGAGCAGCCCCACCCACTCTTTGCCCTCCCTACCCCATCACATGCTTCCCTTTCCTTCCTTCTCTCCCCAGCTGCCTCCACCTGCCTCCTTAGGCCGGGCTTTGCTGTGCTGGGAGCAAAAGCTTTATTGAATTTTTGCAAGTACTTTGCATGGCGTCTGATTTACAATTCATAACCTGGATTATACTGCAAGTTCTGCCTTCCGGGGTCGGTGTAATTTAGATCTCGGAAATATTTGCCATGCTTTCAATTCCCCTGACATCTGAGGAATTGGAAATGGATTCCACCCTGGAGCTTTACAATTTGGAAGGGGAGATGGAAGGAGAAAAGGATGAAGCCAGCACACAAAACTGGGTGGCGGGGGGGAGCAGCAAATAGTGAATACTGAGGGATGGGGAAAAGAAAAAGTTGAACATGAAAAGGAGGGGATGATAATATGCATGAGAAAGAGGGAACAGGGAAGGTGTGACCGTCTCCTGAACACATTGTCTCCCTATGGCACCACTCTGACCAGGGACATGGGGCCCAGATGTCAAGTGTCAGTGGATACAAATACAAATACAAATTGGTGGCATGGAACAGCCCACGGCTGAGACATAAAACTGTCCATCTTCTGGTCTGCTTCTGCCCCTGCCTTGCTGGAAGAGGGGCAAACCCCCCAACCACTTTATTTTTAACAGTTTTATTGAGATATGATTCACATATCATATAATCCACCCATTTAAAATGTACAACTCAATGGCTCTTAATTTATACACAGGGTTGAGTAGTCACTGCCACAATCAGTTCTAGAGTATTTTCATTACCCCAAAAAAGAAGCCCTGTACCCTTAGCCACCACCCGATAAATTAGTTTTCTGGGGCTGCTGTAACACTCGGTGGTTTAAAACAACAGAAATTGATTCTCCCACAGTTGTGGAGGCCAGAGTCTGAAATCAAGGTGCTGGCATGGCCACGTTCCATACGGAAGTTCTAGAGGAGGATCTTTCCTTGACCCTTCCACCTTCTGGAGGCTCCAGGTGTTCCTTGGTTTGTGGCCCCATCCCTCCAGTCTCTGCCCCCATCTTCACGTGATCTCCACTATGTGTCTGGGTTTCAGATCTCCCTCTGCCTTTCTCTTATAAGGACACATGTCACTGGATTTAGGGCTCACCCTAAATCTAGGATGATCTCATCTTGAGATCCTTAATTATATCTGCAAAGACCCCTTCTTCCTAGTAAGGTCACATTCACAGGTTCTGGGGTTAGAACATGGACATATCTTTTAAGAGCCACCATTCAGGGGCACCTGGGTGGCTCAGTTGGTTAAGTATCTGACTTTTGATTTTGGCTCAGGTCATGATCTCAGCATCATGAGATCAAGCCCCAAGTCGGGCTCCATGCTGGGCCTGCTTAAGATTCTCTCTCTCCCTCTCCCTCTGTCCCTCTCCCCATTCCCTCTCTCTTTCTCTCTAAAACAAAACAAAACAAACTAAAGAACAAAAAAAGAGCCACCATTCAACCCACCTTATTCCCCCAGTGCCCCCATCTCTCTCAGCCCTGGAAACCACTAATCTACTTTCTATCTCTATAGCTTTGCCTATTCTGAACATTTCATATAAATGGAATCATACAATATGTGGCCCTTTGTGATAGGCTTCTTTCACTTGGTATGTTTTCAAAGTGCATCCATATTCTGGTATATATCAGGACTTCATCTCTTTTAATTGTCAAATAATATTCCATTGTGTGGATATACCATATCTTATTTATCCATTCATCCACTGATGGACATATGGGTTGTTTCTATGTTTTGGTTATTCTGAATAATGCTGTTATGAAAATTCATGTCCAACATCTAACTACTTTTGTTATCGGCAAAACTGAGAATCTCACATCTGCCTCCCCCAAATCCCATGGCCATGGTGATTGTGGTAGGCAGCTTCTAAAATGGCTCCCAATGATCCCCATCTCTTGGTATTCATGACCTGTGTAAACCCCTCACCTTGAATGTGGGCTACACTCAGTGGCCTGTGTCTAAGGAATGGAATATGGCAAAGATGTCATTTACAAGATTAGGCTATAAAACTCCGTGACTTCCATCTTGCTCTCACTTTCTTGCTTGCTCACTTTCTCATTGTAACAAGGCAAGCCACCAATTGAGAGTTGTCCTATGTAGAGGTCCACATGACAAAGAACTGAAGGAGGCCTCCAGCCAAGATACAGTGAAGGACTGAGTTCTGCCAACAACCATGAGTGAGCTTGGAAGTGAATCCTTCCCCAGCCAAGACTTCAGATGAGATCCACAGCCGCAGCCAACAGCTTAACTGCAGCCTTGTGAGAGTTCTGAGCCTAAGGTCCAGCTGAACTGCACCAGGAATCCTGACCCAGAGGCTATGAGATAATAATATATGTGTGTTATTTGTTTCTATCCACTAAGTTTTAGGGTAATGTGTTACATAGCAAGAGACAATTAATACAGTGAAGACAGAAGAGAAGATAAGTTTGGGAGACTCTGGGCCTCTGAGATGACAGTGGGCCAGGGATGAGGTTATTGGGAATGAGTTCTTGAACCAGAAGAGCTGGTGTTTGGAGGATTGTGGCCGGGGATATCCCAGTCCCAATCCCATAAAATGATTTGATCTTCTTCTGGATAAAGAAGTGCTGAGCTAACCAGAGTGGAAAACTCAGTTATAATATACCATCCTCCTCCTCCTTCTGAAGCTCCGTAGTTCTGAAGGCATGGAAATAGAGAAGGAGCAGTAGATAGCTCCAGACTTGCTCAGAAGCACCACACAGAGTTGGGTTAAGGAACCAGAGTCTGGGCTTCTAGGACATTGCTCTTTCTAATGCACTAGATTTCCCAAAGGGCAGGGAAAAGATATCATCTAACCCAGTAAGTACCACCAAGGGGGCTAAGGGTGAATACCTGAGGACAAGAAAATATCAAGGTCTACTGAAGGCATCAAACTGTGGAAGATTATATTCCAAAAATGGCTACAACAATATCTCCCTCCTACACAGTCTTCTCATGATGTGACTTTGCCTCTCCCCCATCCAGATGAAGTGTCCCTTTCCCTTGAACCTAAGCAGACCTTAGTGACTCCCTCAATCAGTACAGTATGGCAGGAGTGACACTATGTGACTTCCAAAGCTAGGTCAAAAAAAAGGCAACAGACCTTCCGCTTGGTTACCTGTCTCTTGGGACGCTTACTCTTGGAAACCAGCTGCAGTGCTGTGAGGAAGCCCAGGCCACGTGGAGAGGTGACATATAGGTGTCCTAGCAGACAGCTCCAGCTGAGATCTCAACCAAAAGCCAGCATCACCCACCAGACATGAGAGTGAGGAGGTCTTCAAGATGACTCCAGCCACCTTCTGACTGAAACTGCACAGAAGAAACCGAGGGAGAACTGACAGGTAACCCCCAAACCATGAGAGATAGCAAGAATAAATAATTATTGCTTATATCACTAAGTTTGAGGTGGTTTGTCACACACCTATGGATAACCTGAACAAGACAAAAATGCTATAATCATGAAGATGATCCCTAGACATAAAGATAGATGATGGACAGACATCCAATGGACATTTATGGTGCCAGACACTAGACCAAGTGATTTGCTAACATTTCTCATCACAATCTTATAAAGTTGGTATTCTTTTTCTTCTAATTAATTAATTAGCTTATTTATTTGAGAGAGAGAAAGAGCACAAGCAGGGAGAAGGGCAAAGGGAGAGGGACAAGCAGACTCCCCACTGAGCTCAGAGCCCAATGCTGGGTTCAATCCCTGAGATCATGACCTGAACTGAAGTCAGACACTTAACCGACTGAGACTCCCAGGTGCCCCTGAAGTTGGTATTCTTATCCTCATTTATAGATACAGAAACTTAGGCTCAGAGAGTTTCAACAACTTGCCTGAGGTCACATAGCTAGTATGGAGCAGGTTCTCCTGACCCCAAGCCCATGCCCAGTGCAAGGCAGGGAGCACAAGTGAGGTAGGGAGTGCAGGGAAGTTGAGGATGAAAAGTGATAGAAGGTTCCAGGCCTTATAAACTCAAGCAGACCTTAACCACTCACCGAACCAGCCTGACCTCTTTTCTGAATGCCTCACTCTAAGATTTTTGTCTGGAGCACACCTTGCCCCTTATTCTCCTCCTGGGGACTGGAGGAGAACCTACTTCTTGACCTAAAAATGAAGAACCTAAGAGAGAAAGCTGCCAAGGATCCTGTTGTGCCATCTTCTGTCCTGGAAAAAAGATGGCCAAAATAGGAAAAGCTATTTGCTGTTGTTGTGATGGTGGTGTTGGCGGTGGTTAAAATTTTATAGACTTTTTTTGTAGGAAAAAGAGGCCTCTGGCCAGAATCATGTCAAGCCCTCTTTTCGAAAGCCAAGTCCAACAAAAGGAGATGGGTGTGGCACGTAACATGTGTAGAACACAGCTGGTTATAGAAGTCCCTCCCAAACTCATCCAAGCAGCCATGAACCCTAGAGCCACTAACACTTGTCTTCTCTCCTCTGTGGCTATTCTAAACCTGGTTCTTGTGGCTCAGGGGCCATTTCTGATCCTAACTGAATACCCCAAGGCAGAAGGAGAGTCTTTGTAAGTTTAACGCAAGATCCCCAAGGCTCAGCCCAGTGCCTGGCTTATGTTAGGCCCTTGATACACATTTATGAATAAGCAAACCTTCAGCAAACCACAGTCTTACTGGGGACCACGGATATCTGTGGCTGGATTCCCAAGACCTCACTGGAGCTCTCAGGGAGGCATGGTTGAGGAAGGGAATTGGGCAGCAGGGGCCTCCCCTAGGACAGAGATGGCCTCACGGTCCTTCTAACCACAGAAGAAACTGTGTCACAATCACATTATTCAAAGACAGAGGGAGGCTGATTGCTGACTAGGCCTTTTGTGTGACCTGGAAGAAGGTGTGTTTCGGGAGAACATATCACCATAAAAAGGAGCAGCTTGTGTTTCTGGTGGTTTGCGATGCGCCATTTTAAAACTTTACATGAATTTACTTATGTGGTCCTCACAACAACCCCATGACGCATGTAACACCGTCATCACCGTCATTTTTGGAGGCACACTGAAGCTGCAGAGAGCATCATCAGCTGTCCCCAGTGCCACGGCTGGTTACTGAGGGGTAGAGCTGGGACCAATCCCCAGATGGTCTAGTCCTAACCACATTCCCCGAGTGCTCCCTGCTGGCCCTGCCCTGCGTTCGACACCTTCCCAGAGTTGTGGCATTCACCACCACCACCCCCAGCCCCCTGCAGCAGGTGGATCGTCAGGTTCCTGGCCGGAAGCTGGGGCACACCCAAAGCACCGATGGAGGAGAGTCAAATGAAAGGACCATTGACAAAGGAGGAGCAAGGCCCAGGGAATGGGGGTGGGGGGCCACCCAGGACCCAGCAAGGGAAGGAAGCCATTGCACACCCAGGGCTAAGGACACAAGGGGAGAACTTGGAGGCAGAGGTGACCACGGACAGCCACTGCCAAGCCACTCCCTGGCAGGAAGAACCGGGGAGCCAAAGTCCTACCTGCTCTGGCCCACCCTTGGAGCTCCTGGTGATGCCACACTCTAGTAAGCCAGAGGCAGGCCTCCCAGGCCAGGCACAGAACAGTGGGAAAAAAAGGTGGGGAGAGGTCTGGAGGGCAAACAGAAAGAAGGCTGCCGGCACCAGAGAGCTTAAGTTGACAGGGGACGTTCGGCCACTTGCCCAAGGTCACAAGCCCAGAAGGCGCAGGCGGCCCAGCCAGATTGACTTGACTCCAGGATTCTTTCCACGGCTGCCTGTGTGGCCTGAGTCACAGCAAGGAGGGTTTCGGTGTGTGCACATTGGTGTAAATGATCATCAACAAGGCTGCCAGCAGCCTCTGCAGTGTTTTCATAATGGGCTTTTAATTCGCTCCCCCCATCACCCCGCTGAGCTGTTTGTCTAATTCTTGTTAGACTGCTGCTGAAAAGAAGAAACAGGAGGCAGCCCCTCTGGTCTGCTTACCTCTGGGGGCCATTGGCACTCTCTGGGCCAAACCTCTTCCTCAGGTACCCCAGCAGCTCTGCAAATGCGGCCAAGCTCCCTGCAGTTGGAGAGGAGAGAAGGCAAGAAATGCACCTGCGGGTCGGGGAAGAGAGCCGGTCACAGCCTCGACACGTGGCCCGCAGGCCTGGGAGGTGGTTGTCTCCCCTGAGCAGGGCTTTGGAGTCCACTAGAACCTGATTCCCCGTCATTCCCCTGGCCAGAGGCACCACTGCTGTCCCATGATTATCAGGCCAAAAGCCTGAATGTTCACTCCCGAGTCCTGTGTCCCTGACCTCCCCCACCCAATCTTCAGCAAGTCCTGGAGACGCCAACCCATCCTCCCCAAGGAACCAGTCCCATCTCAGGACCTGCCAGGGAGTTCTCCTCTTCCTCTGACTATTTATAAGTGGAATTCCCTTTACACAATGGAAGTGCTCCTGCAAATTTGTGCTTAAACTGCATTTTTGTAAATTGAATCCCAGCACGCCATTGGCTCACTGAAGCTCTTTCTGAGATTCCCTCCCCAGTGAATCCATTTTAACCCTAGCTCGACCACTAGAAAAGAGTCTGGACTTTCCCAAAAGGCATTTTGTACCAATCCACTCATGTTTATGATGTGGGCTGTCCTGTGGGGTTTCTTTAACCTGTGTTCTATGTGTTGAGCGCCTGGGAGCAGTTCCCAGCGGTACCCCCTGGGAGGCTTCCTTTTGGTGCTGATAAGGAAAATGTCCTGGCTGCTCTTGGTTCCATTCCCCACCTACCCCTGCTGCCATTCCACTAAAGCCGTTCTTTCTCCTCCCCTCTGTTCTGCACCTTGGAAGGGCCACCTCTACAGGCTGATCGACTGGGCCGTCTTGTCCTTGGCTTCTAGGAGTGTTTGGCCCAATTGAAGGCATTAGCACAAGGCTGAAGGCAGGAGGAGAGAGAGGATGGGGTGCTTGTCTACCCCTGCTACTGTTCTGGAGCACGACCCCTTCTCCACGAATCCAGGCTCTGTAGGCTCCGGTGAAAACACCCCTTTCCCTCACGCCCTTGGACCTCCAGGTGGTAAAGCCTCCCCATTGGTGCTGGTCCCCGGATCCTACATCTTCGGGTTCGGTCCCTTAGCTCTGCTCACACGTACGGACGGACGGCCTCTTCATTAGACTGTCTTGTCTGGAACCCCTAGCTGGTGCCATCTCTTTCCTGCTGAGACCCTACCTGGTATGATGACAGTCACGGTGATGATGTTGCCACACTCCAAAAGTCAAAACCTGACTCCCAGCTCCCACCCAGTGCCCCTGGTAACTCATTTTTAGCCCATGGGTAGGTGGGGAGGAAAACCAATGCCTCCCTGGTAAAGCAGAGACACCAAGGTAAGTGGTCAGTTTGGGCACTAGTGACATTTTGGGCCAGATCATTCTTCGTTGTTGGGGGAGAGGGGCTGCCCTGCATGTTATAGGAAGTTTAGCAGCATCCGTGACCTCCACCCACTAAAGGCCAGTAGCATCTTCTTCCATCGTGACAATCAAAAACATCTCCAGACATTGCCAAATGTCCCCTGGGGTGGGGGCGGGGGTGCAAAATCATCCCAGTTAAGAACAACTGCCCTCCAGGAGGATGAAGCAGAGGGCGAACTGGGCTGGTTTGCTTCTTAGAAGAAGGGGAAAGATAGAGCAGGCAGCTCAGGATGCCCTGGAGGTTCTTCCGCAAACTCAAGAAAAGGATCCTCATCAAGGTTGCATGGCAGCTCCCAAACTTGCCCCCCTCCAGCCCGGACAACCGGCTGGAGCCCAGGCTTTGTGAACCCCACTCCTCAAGTGCAGCCTTGATGCCTGAGCAGAAGGACCTGAAATGACCAGCCCCTCTTGTGCCCCCTCCTGGCTGTCCCCCACACTCCCCTCCTTCCCTCCCCTTACCCCCCTTGAAATGATTTTGGGAGGGAGTTGGCAGCAGGGGAGTACAGCTGCCGCTAAGTTATCCAAACGATTTATCTTAAGATTCATGCAGAATTCATTGTGTGGGGACCAGGGTGGGTTGCGCTTTAATATTCATGCAGATTTAGAAGAAATGTTAATCATGGGTTTGGGTAATTTGCACTTCTGCTTAATTCTCCTCCCACCAGGCGTTGGCCGGCCCCCTAGCCCTCTCCTCCTCTCCAGCCCCCTGGGCTTCCTCCAGCCCACCGGCAGCTGGGGCTGGGCTCAGAGGCGGGGTGGGGGCTGACCACTGTCTCCCCTGTGGAGCCGGCCCACGGCCCCTCCGAGCAGCAGGGGGAGGTTGGGTGGGCAGCGCTGGGGAAGAGCTGCAAGAGCTTCTGGGCCATCTTGATGGGAAATAGATAACCTGCTATCGCAGCCAGATATGTGCAAATTAGCATTGATTATTCTCAAATTAACAGCTCGGGCATTTCAAACCTAAAACAAGGCCTCGGCTCTGCTCTGATCTCCTCCTCTCTCACTCCCTCCCTCCTAATCCCCTCTCCCTGTGGCTTCCCCTGCCCCACTGTGTCCACTCTCTAGGCGCCCCCCACCTCACCTCCCATCCCACCCCCGCACAGGTAAGAGGCAGGCTCCCGGGGAAGGGGCCCCAAGGGTCTCCACCCAGATCTCAACATCGCACTCTTGCCCCTTACTTTCCTCCACCCGTGGAGAAGAGATCCTTCTGGAAAATGTCCATGGTTCTGACTGTTCCCATCCTAGTCTGAGCCCTGCATATATGGGGAAGTGGGCTTTAGGAATTAAGGCTAAGCCGCATGAGAGGGTCTCTGCCATCTCTCACACCCTCCCAGATGAGGTAGACAGCTTTAGAGGATCACAGGGGCGCTATTGGGGGATAAGGGGGTCCGAGGATCCTCTAGAAGAACATCTAGAAAAGCCCTGAATCCCCCAGCAGAGGGTCCAGGAATCATCAGGGAGCTGCTGTCTGGGCTTTTCCTCTCCCTTTTACAGATAGGAAAAGGAAAGTCCAGAGAAAGATAGCAACTAGCCCAAGGTCACACAGCTTGCTGTGGACAGAAGGGAAGTTTGAGTCCAAGTTTGCTTGAGGCCCCACCGGATGGCTGTAGCATCAGGCTCCAAGCAGCAAGCCGATGCCACTCCTTTTTCCTCCTTTAGATGGTCTAAAGGGGAACCATGTACATAGGGACTTGGTTACACGGGTGAAGGACAACTGAGAAGCCAGACAGGGGATGGTGAGGGGACTCAGGACACAGCTGCTGCCACCCCAGGTGGGAGCGACAGGAGGAGCGGGGTCCCTCAGGAAGGTGGTGGTGGGCCTATCTCAAGAGAACAGGACAACAAGCAAACACAGCAGTGCTGGAGAGTGGGAGAATAAATACCCCCCATCTCCTCCTTCCTGCCCTCAGCTCTCCCTGCCCGGGCCTCACTGGCGGCCTGAGTCTGTGCAGGCTGCTTCACAAAGATCCCGGAGACTGAGGACTTAAACCACAGACATCTCGTTCCCACAGTCCTGGAAGCTGGACGCCAAGATCAAGATGTCTGGTGGAGGCCCATGTCCTGGTTCCTAGACGGCCGTCTCCTCTCCGTCCTCACCTGGTGGAACAGGTGAGGGGCAAACTGGGATCTCTGTAAGGGCGTGAATCCCATTCATGAAGGCCATACCCTCATGGCCTGATCACCTCCCGAAGGCCCCATCTCCAAATACCATCACACTGGGGGTTAGTTTTCAACATAGGAAGCTGGGTGGACACAAACATTCAGCCTATAGCATTGGCTAAAACCAACCAGGAGCCGGCTGCCATGATCAGCCCCCGTGATGCTGAGCCGAGCGGGAGGAACATGAAGATGGACCTGGGAGCAGCAAACAGGTAAACTACCAGTAAAAGGGCTTTCACCCCAGACACTGCCCCTCCCTCCCTTCGGCCTCAGTGGGGGCTGGTGGGGCGATAGAGAGGAAGGTGCAGGAGGGCATCGGAGGACTGTCCCAAGCACCAGAGACAATGAAGACAGCAGAGCTGGGTTTGACAGAAGGAAGACCCAGCAGCTGGTGTCACCTGTCACTGGCTGCCAGCTTCCCCTACCACCACACAGCTGCCTCTGTCTGTGCCCAGAATAATAATCAGGGAGCTGCAGACGCCAGAGGACAAGGGCCCAGAGACATGGCAGTGGTCCCAAAGACCACCCTCTCACCCTACCTCTCCCTTGTCTGTTAAGCCTGAGAGTCCCAAACCCCTGACACCCACCACCCTTACAACACACACTCACACTCACGCTCACACACACATTCACACACCGGGGTGTCCCAGAATTCTGGTGCCCGGGTGCCAAGCTGCCCCAGAATGCCAGCTAAAGCACAGAGTGAACGATATGCCCATTGGGGGAGCATCTTAGAGCCACCCCAGCCTCCCCCATGTCTAGCGGAGGAGGCCTTAGAGCACCAAGCAAGCACAGAAGACCTGCTTTCCAAACAGAGTCCCTTGAAAGCAAGGTGCGAGGCAAGGGTGGCTTCACCCGTCCCAGGTAAAGCATATAAACTGTGACGCTCCCTAAGTCATCTGGAATAGATGTCCCAAGGAGCCCCTCAGCACAGGGCCTGGTACATGGTGGGCATTTAGGAAAACATTCTTGTCTGCCTAACATGCTGCTCCATCTTAGGGCTCTTTTGGGGAACCCATCATGTGCTACATGTGATTCTGGGGGACTTCGCACATGGTAGCCCGAGTGACCCCTCCTCCTGGTTACAGGTGTGATCATGTGACATCACACATGTGATAACGCGGTTGAGCTGTGGTTCACCCCTCTGCGGTCAGAGTCATTGGTTCAGAGATGGTCACATGGTTCAAGCCAGCCAATCACAGTCTTGCTTGAGACAAGTCTATTGATTCTGTTAGAGTGGATCCAGGCAAGCCTCCCCCTCACCACAAAAAAAGCCCCTCCCTGGGGCCAGAGGAAGAAGCCCAGGACACCAGGCCTAGGGGAGAGCATGCTTCAGAGGTGAAGAATGATGCAAAAAGTGGGGTGCTATATTCGAAAGTGGCTCTTACCCTGGCCGTTCGGGACAACCTCCTGCAAAGCAGACCTCACTGTCTCCATGCCACTCCCTGGAGGCCAGGACACAGCCCTGACACCCAGTTCAAGCCCTCTGCTGCCCTCACCCCATAGCCGCCTTCCTGAAGAATATGCAAGCAGGAGAGGGCCATGCACGGACCCACAGATGCTGGACTATCACACGCTGGGAAGAGAATCCTAGCCAGCAGGTCAGCAGGTCCAGCAGGTCTCTGGAATGTTCTCTAAGTAGCCCAGGTTACAGACAAAGAAACTAAGGCCTAGCAAGGGAATTGAGTCAAGCAAGCCTCCCAGGGGAATCAGCAGTGGAGTCCAGCTGTCCTGGCTCCTAAGCCAGTATCTCTCGTCCACATCTCCCTCCTCCCCATGCCATCTTGGATGGTGCTTTAGGACTCTTGGCATGGCCTGGCTCACTGGTGGCTGCAGAGCAAGATAGTGGGTGTCAGGGGCCAGTGGTTTCTCCACCCATCCCGCCACCACCTTTCTGCCCAGGGCTGTGAGGTTCCGAGCCCAAGTAATCTATCCCCTGAGCTTCCGAAGGCCAGGAAGCTGCTCCATCTCCAACCCCAAGAGTGCGGACTAACACGGATTTGGGTTAATCGGGGAGGAAGAGAGCAGAGGAGCTAAGGCAAGTTCAAGGGGGATTGGCTGGGGAGACAGAGAACACTGTGTGTCAAAGCTGGCTTCGGGCTCATACATAAACCCCTTCCTCTCCTCGGAGGGAAAACACACAAGCTGCCTTCAACCATGGCTTTAAATGGGACGTGTCCAGGCTTGTCAATGTTCTCTTCCCAGATGGCCCCTCGATTCCATCGTCTCTGAGCTGGCAGCAAAGGGGCTTGAACTGGGAGCTTGCCTGGAAATGAGAAGGCTGGCCCTCGCAATTGCTCTGAGAGAGATGGTGTAGTTCAGAGGACAGGTGGGAGAGACCGGCTTAGCTTCTGGGATCAGACTGCCTCAGACTGTGGCTCTGCCACTTGCAGGCTGGGTGAGCCTGAGCCAATCACTTTATGTCTCTGAGCTCCAATTTCTTCCCCTGTAAAATGGCAAAATAGCATTACCTTCTGCATTCCTTTTCTGTCGCTGCTGTAACAACTGATCACAAATGCAGTGGCTTAAAACAGCACAAATTTATGGACTTACACTTCCATGGGTTAGAAGTCCAACATCGGTCTCACTGGGCTAAAATCAAAATGTCAGCAGGGCTGTGTTCCTCCTGGAGGCTCTAAGGAAGAAGGCTTTTCCTTGCTTTTCCAGCCTCTGGAGGCCATGCTCGTCCCTTGGCTCGGGGTCCTTTTCCTCCATCTTCAAAGCCAATGACATAGAATGTCTGATCATTCCTTTGCTATCACATCTCCTTCTCCAACCGCCCTCTTCCACTTTGAAGGACAGTTGTGATGACCCTGGGCCTGCCCAAGTAATCCGGGATAAGCTCCCCATCTCAAAATCCTTAACTTCATCGTATCTGCAAAGTCCCTTAAGCCATGGAGGGTGACATCTTCACAGGTTCCAGGGATTGGGGTGTGGGCATCCTTGTGGGATGGCCTCATCTTGCAATATCTTAAAAGGGCAGCTCTGTCCTCCTGGTGACAAGCCAGGCTCATCCCCAAGCTGGCGGCGTCCAGGCTCGTATGACAAGCCGCCTGCCGGTTCTCCCTCGGCACGACGCCTGCCTCCGGCACAACACTCCAGATGCTGCTGTGCGTTTGACTTCTACCCAGACAGTTGCCTCTTCCGGCCGTGATACCGATGTTTGCACAGATGTTCACACGCCATCATGCATGTGTGCACATACGTGATCTGCTGCTCGGGCTCAGTGAAATGCGCGCACGCACACATGCACACGGGCATATCCACACCTCCACCAGACCCCTGCTCATCCACCCGTGAGCAGCTCTTCCTGTCCCTGAGCAGCCCCAGCTGCCTCCATGCCCCGGTGTGACAGTCAGGGGGTCAGGGGACGCCCACAGCTTACTCTCCACAGCCACCCCCTGCAGTCCTGTCCTGAGAGTCACCACCTCCCCGCCTCCTGCTCCCAGAGCGCCAGCCCCATTGATTGGCCTTGCAGCTCAGCAGCGGGAGATGTGCCCCAGCTGGAGGAAAACACTTGTAATTTATGGAGTGTCTGATTTTTTAATCAGTTTTTTGTTCCCGTGCTGTAATTGTCCTAATTAGATATACATATTTTGATGAAGGTTTTTTGAAAATAAAAATTGTAATCGAATCTTGCTTGACATTCTTTACACCCACTCGCTCTGATCCGAACTTCCACTGCAGTGGGATCTAGAAATGATGCATACGGTTTAGGTATCAGCACACTCCTCCTCTGGGCCACCGCAGGCTGGAAGGGAGGCTGCCAGGGGTCAGGGCAGTTTCCTTTTGCCCCGGGGGGCCTTCAAGTGCCCCATCAGGGTGGCAAGCCTTCCCCCTGTGGGCTCAGCAGCGGGACTTCCAAGGCCTCCCTGGGGAGGGCCCAGGAGCCTCAGGCACCCGTGTGCCCTCTCTCTGCCTGCACTTCTGCTCCCTGGCGCCCCTCCACCCCCATAAAGTGAGGCCACCCCACTAGCCTCAAGGTCAAAGACAGACTCCTGCCATCCCCCATTTCTACGAATAATCACAGTTCCTGCCGCTTATGTATCTACCGTGTGCCGGGCACTGTGCTCGGTATGCGCTACCCCAGTCCGCATGACGGCCCTCGGAGGGGATTGTGCAGAGGAAGAAATCAAGACTTGGGGAAGGCAGCTGGCTCGCTCAAGGTCACACGGCAATAAGAGGAAGTGTTGCCAACCCGAGTTCTCAATCTTAGCCAAATCGCTGAGAGGCCACAGCTGCCTTCCGCGGGGCTGCGGCTCCTGGGGGGCTCTTCTGGGTGGGGGGCCCACACCGCTCATCTCGCTTCTGCGCCCCAGCACCTGGAGCACCCTGCACTTCCAGACCACGTGCACTCTCCCTGGAGCCCGTCTTCCTGAGTGTCCCTAGGACCTGGAGCCCAGGTGGGTCGCCAAGATGTCAGCTCTCACACTGGCTGGGAGGCTGTGGACATGGACTGACTCCTGGGGTGCTAGACTCCAGAGAGCTCCCCCGCCACGGCAAAACAACCAGATTGGGGGATTCAAGCTAGACACTGTGCTGGTTCTTTAGCTGTTGCCCCTCAGCTCCAAACCCACGGGTCAGTCTGGGCTGTGAAGCGCTGGGCTGGGACCCCATTTCTGCTTGGCAGGGGTGGCGCCCGGCTAGCCGCCGGCAGGGGGCACTCGAGGGACCCTCAGACAGGAGGGAGAGGCTCTGTTTTTTCCTCTTTGCTCCTTGCTCCTCTCAAGGTCACCCTGGCAGTGGAGCTGGCTGGGGTCGCTGGCAGGTTCCAGTTTGCATGCAGTCCTCTCTCTCTGCACCTCCTGAGCCAGCCTCTGGTGTGTGTCCTCTCCGGGACCCAGCACTAACCAGCCAGCGCCTGTCCCCACCCCGCAGAGCTCTGAGTCCCCGCTCCAGGGGGGCTCACCTCCAAGCTCTTACATTCTAATGACCCCAATCTCTTGCCTCGTCCCCCCAGCACGAAGGGTGGTGCCTGCTCCCTGTAGCTGCTACCCCAGCCAGCTCTCGGTGTCACAGAGACACTGCGTTCTCCCCCGTATTCGCTTTACCCAGTCCTTCCAGTAAAATGTCTCCGCTGAAGTGATGGGTGTGGTTTCTGATTTTTGACTAAGCCACAGCCCACGTGGTGTCCAACTTTAAACTGGGAAAGGTGCACCGAGAGCTGTGGTGGGCACACCCGCGCTGGGGGGTTTGGAGCCTGGGGACCCGCAGAGCACGGTGAGAAAGCCCAGCACGGAGCTGTGCGCCCCCGTCTGCTCCCCCAGATCACGCTGCGTTTGTGCCTGGCTGGAAGGATGGAGAAGCGCGTGAATGAACAGGCAGACGAATCCATGTAGGACAGAAGAGTGGTCAGCCACGGGGCAGACGGGGCAGTGCATTCCAGACCCAGCCGCAGCGCCGCCCCCCGCCATGCCCAGTTCTTATGGAGCTTAGTACGGTAATCAGAGTTAGCAGTTGGCTCCAAAATCTTAGTGGTTTAACACAAATAAAGGCGTATTTTACAGTCACACAGAATTAAATGTGGATGCTGCTGATCAATTAGCACTTTTGAGAGACTCTCCTCCAGGGGGTGACTCGGGGACCTAGGTCCCTTCCATCTTGAGGCTCAGCTGTCCCTAGGACATCCTGGAGGTCCTCTGTTGGATTCTTTGCATCCAGCTAACAGAGGAAACAAGAAAGCATGGAAATCTTACACGCAGTGCTTCACCAGCCACTTTGGCCCAGAAGTGACAGGCAGCATTTCCATTCATATTCCATTGGTGAGAACAAGCGGTGTGGTACCACACAGACGCAAGAGGGCCTGGGAAGCGTGGTGCCTGGCCAGTCAGCTATTTTCCAGGAAGGGTTCTACACCATGGTGGCACACATTTTTATTGGTCAGCTAGCCATTTTTGCCGCCCCGAGTCACGGTGTTGAGTTTATGCTGTGATATCAGAAACATGCTAGACATAGACCCTGCTTTTGAGGGACACAAACTAGAGAAAGTAGACAGACACAAAGCAATGAAACGTGACGAGACAAGATTCGTGCTAGTGAAACGAGAGACCAGTCCAAAACAGATGGGACCCACCGATGTCTGCGGGACGAATCAAGGTTCATGAATGATTGGACTAGCATTTGTCGTTGCCCCGATATCCCTTCCTATTTTCATCTCAGTAGGTGATCATAACAAGGTCCTTAAAAGATCCTTTTATTTCTAGAAGAATGCTGCCTCCACCTGAAAGTTGCAGTAGACCTTTCTTTTCCTAAGAAAACCCTAGAAGGCTCTCCTGCAGGTCGGCTGTGGTGGACGTGTGGCCAGCAAACCCTTCCTGAGAACTCTCTCTCCCTCACCTGGTGTCCCGAGCCTTCTCCAGCATAGGGCAGGGATAGGGCCGCAATCCAATCATCATAGACCATCTCTGATCACTGAAAGGAGATCCAAGTCGGACCAATAAAAGTCCTTTTCTAGAATTAATTTAAAGATACTGGCAGGGTTGTGAGGGGGAGCAGAATACCTTTTCCCACTGAGGTTGGTGAGCTGGGAGAATATGAATTTGGACTACTTGTGGCCACGCTCATCAACACAGAAAGATCCTTTCTGAGAATGAAGCCAAGCAGAAGATGAGAGGCAGAAGGACTGAGAGCTTTGAGTCCTCAATCTCATTCCCAAAGATGAGGCTTCTGCTGTCCCAGAATCCCTTGCAGCTCCTGGACCAATACATCCCCTGTTTGCATTGGCTGGTTATGCTGGGTTTCTATGTCTTGCAAACAGATGAGTCCTGCGGAATACACCAGCTTCACAGCACCACACCCACCCCATCCCACCTACACACCTCTATTTTCCTACAGAAAAATGGCTTGTCAACAGAATTGGCTGTACAGCTCTTCCCAAAAGTTATTTCCGAGCCTAATCCCAGACTTACTGATCCAGAATCTCAGGGGATGGGCCCAGGAATCTGCTGGTGGTTCTGATGCACACACAGTGTGGACCCTGCAGCGTGGGACCACCGTGTCCCCTTGGCTGGTTCCTGGGGTCAAGCCCCTCTGGAGTATTTTGCTCTGACTGGGTATGAGACTCCAGGAGGGGCATGGAGGGCATGAAAACCAGGTCGGCGAGGGCTCTGAAGCTGCTCCCCCTTTGATGTGCTTCTCAGAGACCAGGGTGTTTGACCAGAGACAGAAAGAATCCACGAGGGACATGCTAACTGTCTTCCATGGTGTGAAAGCTGTCATGTGGAAGAAGAACAGATTGACTTTGCAGTGCTCCAGAGGGCAGGCCTTCAACCAAGGGCATCTTGGTGCCAGATTTTAGCTAAACAAAGGGAAGAACTTTCCAGCAATTAGAGCTGCCCCGCCATGGAAGGGCCTCCCCAAAAGGTAGTGAGCTGCCCATCTCGGCAGCATGCATGCATCAGTAACTTACCATATGTCATTTGCTGTGGCCAAGCTTCTTAAGTTGGGCAGAAGGTTGGATGAGCTGTCCTCTCCTTGCCAGGATTGTGTAATTCGAGAACGTGGTCTGGGGACAGAAGAGGCCATGTGTACAAGAGGGGCGGAATGGCCAGAAGGGGAGAGATGAGCACACAGTTGCTGGGGAGACTGGTGTGAGAAACCAAACTCATGATGGACCAGAGAGGGACTGCCGAGTAACCAGTTCATTCCCCAGCGTGGGCTCTCACCAAAGGCAGGGGATTTTCTACTTTATGTACCGTGGTTTTATTTTACTATATTGCCATGACTGTGAATTACTTTTATAAAGGGAAAAAAAATCCCAGATAGTTCCGTGTTGAAAAAGTAATAAAAATAGTAAACTGGCTGACACCTACTAGGCACAAATGTAGGGAGTGAGAAGAGGTGGGTGCTGTGGATGAAGGGGGCTTTCACACCAGGAGAAGCAGAGTCCAGAATGCCACACTCCTCCTGTCTCTCTCTCGGTCCTGCCCCCTTGACCCTAAATGTCAGAGTGACCAAGATAACTTGAGTCATGTCTTCACCCAGGGCTTCTCAAGCGCAGTCATGCTCAGGCATCTAGAAACTTCTCTCTGCATATGCTACTTCTTTTCTGTAGCAGGGAGAAAGGCAAGGGCCATGTGCCATATCAGCAAGTAGCATAGGAAAGGGGAGAGGAGCAGAGATGCTGGAAAAACAGACATTTGACTCTAATCAGAAGGAGGAGAGAAGGACAATACCGGGAATGTATAACACAGCCCCGGCTGCTCAAGAGAATGCAGACACGTGGGAGGGCTGGGACACGGCCTGCGAAGGCCAATATATCACTCAGAACTCTCTAATCTGCGAGTGACAGAGACTGAACTCAACTAGCTCTCACCCTAGGCAAGGGGGTTTTATCAGCTCTTGTGGCTGGGAGGATTCTGGGATAGCTCACGGAATGAGAGGAGAGACGGCGGGAACCAGGACTTCGGGACCCATATGCTGGCCCTGTCTGCACCTTTGTCTTCATCCCCGCCCGGCTTGTCTCCTCGCCCAGCCTCCACGCCTGCCGATTTGCACCTTTGCTCGTCTTGGTCACAGACAGGTGGTGAGGAGGGCCACGAGACACCCCACATTCGCAGCTCCCCCTACAGCATCTGAGCAACAGACGGACTGACTCCGAGGAAGGACGTTGGCCCTGCTCTCCTGCCTTCTTTGGCAGAGGGGATGGGGTCCTGTGATCGGTCAGCGTGAGTGGGGCTCCGCGGGATTCTTGATGCTAGAGCAGGGGGTCTCAAGATCCAGCCCCTATCAGCACAGGTACACACACTGACACCTATTTCACACGCCCTCACACACAGGCACGTGCACACACACACACACACACACAGCATCACTCATCCTTCTATCCACAGTCCCTTCGAAGGCCCAGATCATAGTCATCAAACTGCCTCCAGCACCAGCCTTTCTGGAAGCACCCCAGGTTCCATGGGGGCGGGGGGCGGGGGACAGGGGAGCCATCTGAATGGAGACTTCTCCTGGGAAGGACTCAGAGCGGTCACTCCAGTCCCCTGCAGACTGGATCACCTTATCCTGACCCTCCCCTATGTCCAAGCTCTGGAGGGAATTTCCGTTCCCAGGGAAGGAAAGAAGAGGAGAGAGAAACCACACCAGCTGTAGGAGCAGCGTCCGGTGGCCAGCAAGAACAGGCTGGTGTCTGCATCACACCGGCGGCCTCCAGATCCCGGGGCTGCCGCAGGAGGCCACCTCCTTTCCTAATCACCTCTCCGGGAAGCCCCCTGCAAACCCTGGTCCTCAGCCCCAGCCCCGCGGGACACCCTCCTCTGCCCCTTGTTCCCTGGCTGGGTTCGAGGTCACTGCCTGCCCAGCGAGACCCAGATCCTCCAGGGCACAGACTGCGTGCGGTGGATGTTGCAGCCCAGGACCGCCTCGGTGGCAGCACATCGGGATCTCAGGACAACGAGCTTGGATCGCACTGTAGAGGCCAATTAAGGGAACTGTTCCCTCGTCTCCCCCACCCCGGGAACATGTCAGCTCTTGGTTTCCATCCAAAACATCCACTCCTCCCAGAGGCCACCCCTTTTCTGTTAGTTGACATTTATGGGTAATAAGGCAAGCACATCAAAACCCGAGGTGCAATGCCTCTTAAAATAAATACTCTCTCCTACAAGTCAATCCGTCCAGGCAGCTGGGGCTCTGCTGGCAAGTGCCGGCAGGGCTGTGGGGGGGGGGAGGGAGGGGTGCCCACGGCTTCCGGGGACACTGAGGGTTGGGGGCAGGGGCGGGAGAGCCGTCAGAAGTGGAAATGGAGCTCAGCGCTTCTCGGACTCCAACCGCAGCCCCGGCCGAAGCAGGTCATTTGGAAGACTGGCTCCGGAGCAGCAGAGATGACTGAGCAGTGCAGATGCTTCTCCATCCAAGTGGGCTGGGGGATGAGTCAAGGTCACTGGAAATCAGCAAAGCCTCCTGCTGGGATGGTGCTGGGAGATGGGAGGAGCCTTGCTGCACAGGGGCCCCCAGGACATAGTCTAGGGCTATCCTGGCTACCCCAGCCAGGGCTCATTAGGTCATCAGGCCCAGCCCCCGTCTCTTAGGAGACCACCTCACTAAACCCATCCTCCGCGTCTCCAGAGGATGCCCCACGCTGCATCAGCTTCCCATCCTTGGAGCATCTGCTACCTGGACACACAGCCCATTGGCTGCCTCCCATTCGGGCTGGGACAGCTGGGGGCCAGGGTCTGGGTCTTCGTCTCTTTTCCGAAGATGAGGTTCTTGGCTGAGCCATTAGCGGGAGAGTCCCCGACTCAGTCACAGGCTGCGCTGGGGGTCCCCTCTGCTTCTTCAGGACACCCGAAGGCAGGAAGGCCAAGGTTCCTCAGTTTCCTTTATTCTAGCCAGGTAGCAGCTCAAATGTGTTGAGCTGGTAAGACCTCCTCTGCCCCCAAGCTTCGTGCTACTAAGATGGCCTGGAAGCCACTCCTCTCCTCCCCCAGAGAGTGGACTCATCCGCGCAGGAAAGAACTAACCAGTATTCCAGCCTGTCTGGGAATAGGTGTTCAGTGAGAAGTGTGGAGCTCATGAATGAATGAATAAACACACAGTCCTTAAGGAGAATGCTCTTCTTGCTCATCTCCTTTATTTTCCTCTTTCCCTCCCCACCTAAAGGTTAGATCTCCTCTCTTTGGCCCACCTGCTCAGGTGCTGCGTTCTACCTGTTCATTAAACTCCCCTCTCCAGAGCAGGCCCCCGCTGTTCTGGAGAACGTGCTCCAGAACTCCATCTTCTTTTCCACAAATCCAATCTGGGGAGTAGCTGAGATGAAGATTGGTGGAGAGAACTGCTAATCTTCCTCTACCTCTCCTGGAACTCCCCACCAGCACCCCAAGCTGGACAGAAGAGAGCCTCTGGCCTGCCTTGCAATCTCCCACTGTCATCTGTGGGGGCCCCAGGCCTGCCCCCCATCCAGGACCCCAGACTCTTGCACTGAGGGTCTCCACCCCCACCTCTGCCAACCTTGCTGAAGCTAAGACCTGGCTGCAATGGGAGGCATGATAGAAGAGGAAAGACCCTTCCCCAAATTGTCACACCCAGCCCCAGCCCCAGGTACAGTGCTGAAGCTGGAGAACTTTGCCCTTAGCCCCTCTTGGCCAAACCTCCCTTGCAGGGGAGGCAAGAGGAACACGAAAAGAAGGGACCCTCCTCTCCCCAAAAACTCCATGCTGAATTTGGTGTCCCAGAACTGCCTCCCATTCTCCAGACCTCTCTCCCTGCTACCGCCCTCCCTCCCACTTGGAAACCTGCTCCAGGTTCACCCTGGAAAGGAGCCGATGAGTAAGTCACACTTACTACCAATAACCTGATACTTGCCCCCCAGAAGAGGGGACAGATGCTTTCGATCCTGGAAAGGTCAATGGCTTCCAACGCCATGCCAAGTTTGGCTGGTCCTGGCTGCTGGAGCGCTGTAGAGACAAGCCACCTCTGGGCTCAGTGAGAAGGAGCGCTCTGATTGATTAGTGATGTCTGCCACGGACCTGGCAATGCGAAAGTGATAGCAGGTTGGCTCGGGATTTGACACTCTGCAAAGAACTTCAGCGGAATTTCAGAAGCATGGGAAGTGGGCCCTTGTGGGTGCTGCTCTAATTACACCCATGGAGTAAACAAAGCCTGGCTTGGACAATTCTGGCTGCTTCTGCTACTTCTCCCACTCTCCACCCAGTCGGCTCAACCGAAATGAGAAAAGGATGCATTGCAGTAGCCTACAGGAGCATGCCCGAAAGATGGACAACCCTGGGCCAGGCGAAGCTGAGTTCTCTCTGGGCCGGAAAAGTAGGCATGGGTGAGCGGCCATGGAGGAAAGAAGCATGACTATTCCAGTCTCCTTCAAGGTGAACCAGGAACCACGGTTCTCAGATGTGGCCATGCGCTGCAATCACAGGGGAGCTTTTAAAAAACACAGATGCCTCAGCCCCACCCCCCAGAGATGCTGGCTTAATTGGCCTAGGGCACAGCCTGGGTTTAGGGATGTTTTAAAAGCTCCCCAGGAGATTTAATACACGGTCAAGATCAAGGCCACTGCGCTGAAAAGAACCTGGGCCAGTGCTTCTCAAACTGCAATACACATTCAGATCACCTGGGGTTTGTTAAAATGCAAACCTTGATTACACCTGGGGTGGGGCCCAAGCGGCAGCATCTCTAAGAAACTCTTAGGTGATGCTGAAGATGCTGGTCCCAGGACCACACTTTGAGGAGCAAGGATTTAGGCCAGTGGTTCCCAAAGTGCGGTCCCGGGGACCGCAGCATCAGTATCACCTGGGAATTTGTTAGAGATGCAACTTGTGGGTCCTATCCCAGACCTCCTGAATCAGAAACTCTGGGAGTGGGGCCCGGGACACGCTTGAGTATAGGAACCAGTGATCACTGATAAGGGCCAGTCCCCAGCCTCCAGGACGTACCTATCCCCTGGTCTGCAGGATTCCTGCAGAAGAGCCTGCTGGGACGCAGCTCCCCTCCTGGTCCAGGCAGGTGAGTGTCTGGGGGTGAGCACAAGCGTGGAGGAATTAATGAGTCTATATGTCAACTTCTGGCAGGGAATAAATGCACACAATAAATGCACAAATGTCTAGTTTTCAGGCCCCAAGGGAGAAGAGGGGGGGCGGGGGAACAAGTGAAACACACCAGAAAAACAGAAATGAGTTTCAATTCCAAACTAAAAGTACACATATTTATCATTATCTAGAAGGAGATTGGGAGAAGGCCATTAGCAAGTATTTTCTGGCCGGTGCTGTTTTCAATAGCATGAGCAGTGAGCCAGAAGGGTTGCTGTCCTACATTTCCTCTGGCTGCAATAAGTCCGCTGCACAGAAGGCCCTGCTCCGCTTCCTTCCACCAGAAATGATCTCCCATTATCTGGCGACCAGTGGGGAGGGCATCGGGGCTCAGGAGGTGCCAGCTTCCTGGGGGCAAGGGCCATCACCACTTCCCAAGAGAATAACAAAAAACCAGCAGTGCCATCCAAGATAGACATCCCCAGGGGCTGGGGTCTTGGGGGTGGGGTGGGGATACATTCCTGGTATTTTTCCTGAGAAGCCCGGCATCCTGGATGTACCCAGTCAGCTCTAGGGGCTTGGGCTTGGCAGGGAGGGGAAGGGCCTCCAGGGTAATTGGTCGTGGCTGCCCCTGCCTATCCCCTTCCTGGGATGCAGGGAGGCTTTGCTGAAGAATGTGGGCAAGTTGCTTTGGACCCCGGGTGGCCAGGCACATCTGAATCTGAACTGACCTTGGAAAGCAGGGCAAGGACCCAGAGGGGAGGTAGCCAGTTTTATGTTCGGAAGAGTAAGTCTGAAATGTCACTGGGCAGCACTGAGAGAGGAGAGGAAGGGAAGAGGGGCTGATTCTGCCTCCAAAGGAGCCCAAACGGAGCTGTGATCCAGGGACAGTCCATCTGGGGAGAGAAAGGGTGTGTATTTCCCTACAGACTCTAAGTGGGATGTCAGTGACTGAAGTCTCCCGTCCCTGGGCCCACCAAGCTGAAGGTCAGAAGTAATCCCTTGTGTCCCCACCAGAGAATAAAGTAGTGGGTTTTGAGTAGGAACTTTTGGTCAGACAGACATGGGTTCAAATCAGACTCCCCCATTCATCAGCTGTGTGCTTTTGGACAAGTCACATCACCACTCTGTGCCCCATCAGTTTCTTACCTGTAAAGTGGCAGAAATAACTACCTTCCACACGGGGTTTGTAAAGCACTTAGTGGGGTGCCTGGCGCAGATCGGGCACCTAATAAACGAGGCTCAACTATGTGCAAGTCCCCCTTAATCCGACAGCCGCTCCCTCTCAGCCCCGTCTCCATGCTTCCTGTAGGAGGGGCCTCCTCCTTCTTTTAGGAGTCAGTGTGGAGGGAGTGGGGGGGGGAAGGCAAGGGGAGAGGAGACCCAGGCTAGGAGGAAGGAGAAGGGGCAGAGCAGAGAGAGATGGTAGCAAGCATCAGGCCCCGGAAAGGCTGGGCACAGCCCCCCAAGGCCACGCCACCAGATGTGAGT
Organism: Phoca vitulina; assembly: GCF_004348235.1. Taxonomy (NCBI): domain Eukaryota; kingdom Metazoa; phylum Chordata; class Mammalia; order Carnivora; family Phocidae; genus Phoca; species Phoca vitulina. The sequence continues at coordinate 10,347,804 of NW_022589744.1, forward strand.
CTCAGCCCACGGCTGGCCACCACCCTTCCTTCCCTCGTTCCTTGCAAAAGTGTAAATGACACACTGGGTCGTGGGCCAGCAGAGAAGGGCAGCCCTGGCTGTGTTCCTGCGGATCTGCGGGGCAGGAAGGCCATCTGCTGTGAGAGAGCGCCGGGCCTGCTATGGGGGGCTCTGGGGCCGCAGTAAGAATGAGAGAGGGGCCCTGCTCTTGTGTGCATCTTGTGGAGCTGCCGTAGATGGGCACGTCCCGTCTTTATCAGGACCAGGAACATCCCAGCTACTGGAGCTGCCGTGACCCGGAACGACCCCCATCCCCGCCTCCGCAACACTGGCTGTACGTCTCCTCCTGCGCTCACATGGCCTCTGACGAACTGGCTGCTCCTGGGCCCCCTGGGGTTTCCGTCTTCCTATTGCCTCGTTCGTCCATAAACCCCATTACATGAAATAGCCCGAGTGAGCCTCTGAGCCTGACCACCTCAAGAACCTCTCGTGGGCTGCAGGTCAGTTCCTTAAAACGCCATGATGAAGACAAAATGAAAACCAGTCAACAAAGACTGAAGAGTCCAAGGCAACAAGTGAACTCAGCAAATGGACCATTTGGCGTCCTGGCGGGGTGAGCGGGATTTGGGGGAATCGGGCTGCCCCACCCCTCAGGTCCCTCCTGAGCCCCAGTTTGGCTCTGGGATGCCCCAGACAAAGCCGGGAGCTGGCAAGCCTTACCCAGCAGCCTTGCAGGGGCCAGGGGTGTCCGGGCGTGCCCCCACAGCCCACTGGCTCCCAGTAGGGCCTTAACACTGGCTTCCCAGCAACTCTTCATTCCAGCCATAGACCGCACCTGACATTCAGGCCACTGAAGAAGCTCAGAGGAGACCCCAGGGGAGTGTGTGCGTGGGGGGGGGGGGGCTCCGCAGAGTGGAGAGGGGAAGGAAGGGGCTCAGAAGCAGCCCATGGCTACTGACTGTTTCCCCTCCCCCCCACACACGCCTCTGCCCAGCCAAGCGACTGCCCGTCACCGACTCTGCCTGCCCACCTGGGCGGGGTAACAATCATTGTTCTATGGGTTATGTTGGTTTCTGAGCTTGGGTGGCTCAGTGGGTTAAGCGTCTGCCTTTGGCTCAGGTCATGATCCCAGGGTCCTGGGATCGAGTCCCGCATCGGACTCCCTGTTCAGCAGGGAGTCTGCTTCTCCCTCTCCCTCTGCCGCTCCCCCTGTTTGTGCTCTCTGTCAAATAAATAAATTAAAACAAAAATAAAAAATAAAATAGCACTTTGGTACCTACTACTGTTCTTCACTATTCGTCCTGAGGGTCCCCAACTCCAGCCAGCTAGTGTTCCTCATAATTGGTAAATTATTAGACACCAATAATTCACTTTCCTGAGCTCCAACTTCAAGGGGCAGGAGGATGCAAAGGTCTAGAAATACACCAGAAGACTCCATCCACCCCCAACCTACGTGACCGGGTTCCTGCTCCTACCTCGCCGTTGGACCTGCTTTTACCAAGGGTGGAGGGGGCTGCTTTGCTGACAAGTATAATGGAAACTTTGCTGCCCCTAGGACCTTGTTCAGCTTCTCTTAAGAAGGGTGGATGCTGTCAGCTCTCTCGATATTCTCTCTGTGATGGTTAATTTCATGTGTCAACTTGACCACACTAAGGGATGCCCAGACAGCTGGGGAAGCATTATTTCTGGGTGTGTCCGTCAGGGTGTTTCTGGAAGAGACTGAGTGTTTGATTCAGCAGACTGGGTGAAGAGATCCGCCCTCACCAGCGTGGGCTGGCACCATCCCGTCCGTGGAGGATCCGAATGGAACAAAAAGGGGGAGAAGGAGAGGTGAGTTCCTTCTCTATTCTGGAGCGGGGACGTCCATCTTCTCCTGCCCTTGGCCATTGGAGCTCCTGGTTCCAGGCCTTTGGTCCAGGACTGAACCACACCTCTGCCTGGAGACCCAGCTTGCAGGTGGCAGACTGTGGGACCCATCATCCTTCATCATAGAAGCCAATTCCCATAAATCTCCTCATAGAGATAGATGAATATCCCCTTGGTTCTGTTTCTCTAGAGAACCCTAATCCATCCTTCTTTCCTGTTTCTTGTCATACCATGTACTCCTGTTTTTCACCCCTCTGGCTGCTCCTTCCTAGTTACCTTTAAAAAAAGTTGTTGTTTCTCAAGTTATCATTTAAATATCAGAAAAGCCTCCAGATGACTTGCTTGGCCTAGACCCTTCACCTGAGCTCCAGGACGTCTCTAGTTCTGCTCATCCAACTGGCTTCCCTTCTACATCCCCTACCTAAGTGGTGACACCATCGCGCACCTAGTGCCCAAGCCAGGTATCGCCAAGCTGTGGCTTGCCACGCTTAACAGGCCTGAAATCCAAGCCCAGGGCTCCTGCTACAGGGGCCTAAGGCCACCACCATCACTCTGAGCTTCCTGCGTGCCTCCACTGGTCTTCTACCCCGACCCCCAAGGGGCCACTAATGGAAGCTAAGACACACATCTGATCCGATTAAAATCCTTCAGTGGCCCCCACAGACCTGGAATAACGCCAGTCCCCTTGTTGGGGCTGCACAAGATTCTGCGCCCAGGTGCTTTGCTGACATCCCTTGGGACCTTTATTTTTTTTTTTTTTAAAGATTTTATTTATTTATTTGACAGAGAGAGACACAGCGAGAGAGGGAACACAAGCAGGGGGAGTGGGAGAGGGAGAAGCAGGTTTCCCGTGGAGCGGGGAGCCCGATGTGGGGCTCGATGTGGGGCTCGATCCCAGGACCCTGGGATCATGACCTGAGCCAAAGGCAGAGGCTTAACGACTGAGCCACCCAGGCACCCCCTTGGGACCTTTAAATGCAATGGTGACAGGTGGTCCCAGCCTCGTCCCGACCCTTGGTGAGAAAAGGAAAGGCTCAGGGCGGACTCAGGGGGGCCACGGGTTCCCCTGTCTGCTTCATATTGTCCCAACTGGTCAGTCTCTTTCCGAACTGAATGAACTGACTGCCGATTTGGGCACTGAGGGCTCCAAGCTTCAGAGACAAACAGCCTCTGGGACCAACCCCTCCCCACACTTCCCTTACTGCATCTGGACGTTGAGACAAATAGGCAGCTTACCTTCTCATTTTGTCAGTTGTCTTGAGAGAGACAAAGGGAGAGAGAGAGACAGCCACTGGCTTTGCATCTCCAATGGGTTAAAAAAAAAAAAAAAAAAAAGCAATTCCATCTATTTACAAAATAGGATTACAGTTTTGCAGAATCCTGCTGGGGCCTGGGGGAAACTTTGAAAACACATTCATTTTGTTTCATCCTTATCAGAGCTGCCTGCTCTCCCTTCCCCCACACTGGCCGCCTGGGAGTGAGCAGCGGATCTTTCCCCATCCCTTGGGAGGTGCTGCTGACCGTCCCCTCCAGGACTTCTGGCCAGGGGGCCCATCTCCTTGGTCCCAAAAGTGCCCCTCTGGAGAGACAGAAGCATCAGCCTTCCCAGGAGGGCAGGCCTGCCCCCAAGACCTTAGCAGTGCGCCCAACCTATAACCTGTGAAGAATCCATCGCCCTCCCAGACCCTGTTTGTCTGCACGAGAAAGGAAAACAAGCCAAAGCAAAGCAAGGACAGGGACTCGAGCTATTGTGAATGGTGCTTGGGCTCCCCGAATGACAAACGTGTTGGGCAAATTGCAGCCTTACTGTGTGGAACAACTAATCTTGATGCAAAGCCTCTCCTCCCTGCACCAGAGGGGGGAGAAACCACAGTAAACAGGAAGGGGGAGGAAACCTAATGCACTTTGTTCACTGAATCAGAGAATCTCAATCCAAGTCCGTCCTTTCCTGTCTTCTATTAACTTTGCCGATTTCCCACCTCCCGGTCCCTCCTGTGAGGGGCTGGCTCGGCGCGCGTTGGGTGGGGTCGGGGTTTGGAAGGTGAGCGGGAGGAGGCAGACAGCCCCTCGGGCTCAGCCGTGACCCCTTAACTCTGTTTATGGTGGGGAGGGGGGTGTGCCGGGTCCAAGAGGGCCGGAACATCCCACAGCTTTGTGAGAGGCTTTAGGAAGCATCTGTTTCCACCGCCTGATTTTACACATTAGGAAAATGCTTTTCAGGGAGGTTGAGGTCTCGACCAAGGTCTACAGCTTATGGGACGGCAGAGCCAGCCTATAAAGGAGCTAAATGATTAGGGAGGCCAGGTCCTCCGCACAGGTACTGGGCAGGCGCCCCCCAGACCACAAGGAAGCCGCTCCTGCAGCTCCTTAGATTTTGTTGCCTGAGGTCGAGTGAAGAGTTTTCCGAGGGATAATGGCTCGTAACTCAGGCGCTAAAGTAATGGAAGTGAGAAGGAAGATCACCTCCTAGCTCTAAATCTCTGGGGGACGGCTGGCGGTGGAAGGGGAGAGAAGTAATGGGGGCCTCCGATGTCCCTGAAACAAAACCACAGGAAAGTGCTTCAGAGCTAACCGCCTTTTCAAGGGGGGAGGGGCTGCCCTTCAGATGGTAAATCTCTCTATTACCAAGGACGGTTCCTTTACTGCCAATCTGCAGGCTCATCCAGCCTACAGCCCGGCCCCCCCAGCGCTGGGATTCTCCCTGGCTTCAGAGCCCAGCCAGTCCCGCCCTGTCGGTGGGGGGGCGGTGGTGAGACCAGAAGGAAGGGGGTCCCAGGCACTGTGGAGGGGAGCCAGGAGGGCCTGAGGACCCCCGCCCAAACCACCTCCTACCTAGGGAAGTCACCAATCCCTAGAGTTGCCATATTTAGCAAATAAAAATACAGAATGTCGGGGCGCATGGGTGATTCAGTAGATTAAGCGTCTGCCTTCGGCTCAGGTTATGATCCTGGGGTCCTGGGATCGAACCCCACCTTAGGCTCCCTGCTCAGCTAGGGGCTTGCTTCTCCCTCTCCCTCTGCCCCTCCCGTGCTTGTGCTCTCTCTCTCTCTCTCACTCTCTCTCAAATAAATGAATGAAATCTTTAAAAAAAAGAAAAATACAGACTGCCCAGGTAAGTTTGAAAAATAGCTCTAACTGCGTAACTTTGGTCATGTTTAGGGGGGAAAGCTGGATATAGGACATTTAGGGGGTTCTGACAGGGTCAATATGGGTCATAGGATAAAATCATTAACACAGAACATGTCATGTATGCACGGGATGCCTGGCCATGCTCCCAATCCCTTAGTCCCAAGCAGGCATGTGGGAAAGTGTCCTGACCCAACACGGAGGTCTGTCCACTTCTTCCAGGCTGAGCTCCATCTCAGTGTCAACCTGAAAGTCTCAGTGTTTCCTCAGTCTCCCCAAGTCCCTGGGATGGGAGACCCCGAAAAAAAGGGTTCTCAAGACTGAGCTGATAACTTCATCCCAGGAGGGCTTCCTGGTGGAAGGAAGCAGGCTTTGAGGAAGGGGGAAGAGGGCAGATTTACAGAACACCTCATAGCTTCAGCATCTCCTACATTTAAAAGTTTGGGGACATTCTCAAATAATTCAACAACTAGCATTGGAATTAAAGTAATAACTCGTTTATTAAACAGGGCACAGGGCGTGGGGGTCCAGGCTCTGGGGCAGCCTGCTGTGCAAACTAACGCAAATCTTTCTGAAGATTTCTGAAGCTTTCTGATCTTTCTGAAACTCGACTTTCTTATTTGTGAAATACAGGCTGGAAACGGGCCTGCGCGGGCCGCAGGTTGTTTTGTTCCATCGCCTGGGATGATGGAAATTCAAACACGTTTAAATCGTAAACTATTACTCACTGAAATATTAGCCATCAATAACATGGGGCATGTGTGGCATCGAGCACCACGCTCGACATTTTCTGCGCTTTAGTCCCATGTCTGTAGATTAACCTCACCTTCACAAGCCCGTGGGCAAATCTATTAGTTCACCAGTTGGAACTGAAGAAGCTCAGAGGTCCAACAACTGCCCAGCCCCGCGGTTGGTAAACAAAGACGCCCTGATTCCAAATCCAGTGCTCATTCATTCCTTGTTGCAATAACTATTTGGGGGAGTGCTCACTGCGTTTGAGCAGTGTGGAGCCTCAGGGATGAAGCCCAAAACCTCATTTACAAAGCATTTCCTGGGTGCCAGGTGCTGGACACGGCGTAGGAGCTAATATCCTTCCCATTTTACCAACAAGAAAACCGGGGCTCAGAGAGGTTAAATGGTAAGCCCAGGGTCACACAGATAATCCATGGTGTAGATGGTGGAGTCTGGATTTGAACCCGGGGCATCCGACCCCATTACACCATACAAACAAAAAGCTGCCATTATCATTATTATCTTGGTATCGTCAGAAGCTTCACCTGGACTCTAGTGATCAGCGTCTAATAAAAGACTACGTCAGCCTTTGGAGTCCAGTTTGTAAGTTTAAAAGAAGAGAATTGCAGGGTGCAGACTCTAGAAACTGCGGTGCGGGAAGGATCTAACACTTTTGTTGTAGGAGGAGGTGAGGAGTGCAAATCTGGGGCTTCAGCTCAAAGACAAAGAGGGAGAGAGACGAGGCTTCACATCACACTCTGCAACACTTCCACGACAGCAGGGCTGCGTCTCATCTCCCCAGATCCCCTCGGAAGAATTAGTTCTCAGTTAGAGAGAGCGAGAAGCCATCTATCAGCCGGTCAGCCAGACCCGCGGTGCTCTGGGCTCAGAGCTCCCGGAGTCAAGGAGAGGAGGAGGGCAGCCCATGGTCTCCCGGCCCCCAACCACCCCGAACACGCCTGCCCCGCTGTGGCTTCACCGGGGGAAGGAAAAATGCCTCGGAAAGCCTGTGCATTAAGAAGCGTATAATTATGCATAATAAAAAGATGCCGGCCTTTGTGTATATAAACACAGCTTTGACGGAGTACCCTTTCCCAAACAGCCGTTCTGGCTCACAACAGCAACAATCAAGCATCCTAAACATATGGTTGCCACCCAGGCCTCCAGGCGGGTCTGGACTGGAGTGGGGGTGGGAGGAGCCAGAGCTGGGGCGGGGGAGGGAGGGAGGAGCAGAAGGTGGCTGTTTGTTTGGGGAAGGGGGCGGAGCCGGGAGCCGAGAGCAGGTGGGCCAGGGGTAAGGACACTTGCAACCAGGACAAGATCTGGGACAAGAATCAAAGCCCCCACCCTATGATGGGCTGTCATTCTCCCAGCCCCTCCTCCCTATCTGTCAACTACCTCCCAGGACAGCAGGGTGCAGGGCGCTCTCCAGAGAGGGGGAGGGGGCAGCCGCCAAGCAACCCGGGCCTGTCCATCGGGACTGTTTTCTGATTTTGATTTTGGGGGTTTTGCCCCATTTCTAGCCATGCTGATTTGAGCACTTGGCACCTGTAGAGCCCTGTAGGAGGCCCACGGGCAGATAAGCTGTCTGGTCAGTCAGTCCAGCAGGCAGGGAGGTCCCCAACTTGCTCAAGCCCCCGGGGTCCAGCCCCCCCCCCCCCCCCCCCCCCCCCCCCCCGGGCGCCAGCCCCCCCCCCCCCCCGCGCCCAGGGAAATAGTCCCTGTGCTACCAGCTGCTCCCGCTCAGAGCCGTGCCCCCTGAGCTGGTGCTCTGCAACTCCGCCAACTCAGAGAGTCTGTACAGTGTTCTCACGCACACACACACCCCCCAGCCCCTGCTGACCCCACACTGCACCCAGGGAGGGCCTGCTCTCCTGAGCAGCAGGCTCTGTTCCCGGCCGTCCCCACCGTCACTCCCACCTCCCCAGGCAACCTGTCACTTTCCCACTCTGCAGGGAGCTGGTCCGGATGGAGAGACTGGGGAGCCCCTGGAGCTGGTCTCCTGCTCCGTCCTCACCGGCCGGCCACCTCTCGCAGGCACGCGGCCCTGTGCGCTCTGTCCGCCGTGGGTGGGGGCGGCAGTGAAGGTGAAGCGGGTGCCGGAGGAACACAGCGTTCCATCTCCCCACTTGCAGCAGATGCCGAGTCCTCTTTCGCCACATCCTGGACTGGCCATAGGTGTTGGCCTCAGTCTGGGCCCCCTTGGAGGCAGAGTCTGGGATGAGGACTCCCGTGTACCCAGGAAGCAGGAGTGAGGGGCCAGGGAGAGTGGGACAGGAAGGGAGAGAGACAATGAAGCGTACGTCCTTGGGCTTGCTAACCCCACGTACACTGGGGTCCCTGTGCCTTACAACTGCCCTGCTGAAGGGCCACGGACTAAAGCCTTCAGCCCACCTACTCCTTCCCCACTGTGGGAGGTTGGGCATTAACCCTCCTGTCCCCCCCAGCTGCACCTGTCAGGACACTCTTCCTACTGTGGAGAAACCCCCGGCAGAGACTGGGAGGGACCTCAGAGCACAAATCGAGGATGAATGAATGAATGAATGAATGTGTAGTCTTAAGAAGGTTCCAGAGCATAGGCCCAGGGCTGGGAAGAAGACTCTCTGGGAGTCTCAGCTTTGACTCTGAAAGGGGGCCACACCAGGCCCCAGCAGAAGGCCCACACATGCCTGATGTCACAAGAGGATGATGGCCATTGCCACAGTGAGACATGACAGGCAAAGGGGCACCAGAGCATGGCCTCTCTGAGCCAGGGACAGTGAAATGGGCGTGTGGCTCAGCCTAGGAGAGCAGAGCAAAGGGCTCAGGCAGGGGAGCAACTCTCCCCGTGGGTGCCATGCTAAGGAGTTAGGACTTTGCCAGGGAAGGTGACGCCATGTCCCCCCTGTCCCCCACCCCCCTCCCCAGTGCAGACACATCCTGAGCACTAACAATGGGACAGAGAATCACGGCCCTGGGAGTCAGCGAGGGTTTCTAAGGAAAGGGTCCATCAGCGCTTGTTTCAGAAAACCCAGAGTTGAGCAGAGAGTGGCTGAGCCTGGTGTCCGCGGGGGACAGTGCGTCTCCACCAGGGAGGCACGTACCCCTGAGGCACAGGTAACCTACTGGGCATTTTTCCTTCTTGCATTGACCAGGAGGGCACTTGCATTGATCAAGTGGGCAGGAGCGAAACACCCTGCAAGGCACAAGGCAGCCCCCCAACGAGAAAGAGCGTGTTTCACCCAAATGCTGCAGCGTCCAGGCGGAGAAGGTAGCCGCCCAGGTGCGTGAGCCCGAGGGGCGAAAGAACCTATCCAAGCCTTTCGAAGAAAGGGGACAGCCACATCCACAAAGTTTCTGGGTTGCCTGCCCAGCTGGCTGAATGTTTAGGGACTTGACGGGGACACCAGGTTAGAGGGGCCCGGAGAGGAAGGGAGGTCAGGGATGGAGGGAAACAGTCTTGCTGTGTCACTGTCCTGGGGACCATGCATGGTGGGGCTGGCCAGCGTGAACGCCGCCGGGCTGGGCCGGGTCTCTGCAGATGCAGAAAGGGAAAACCGGCCAAGAGAACCCATTGCTCCTCACAGGTCCCTCTGCAGCACGGCCACCACCTGCCCTGCGGCTCGGTGGCTCCTGAAGGGCAGGTAGGTGGGTGGCACCGAACCAGGGGCTGGGAGAGAAGGGGGGCACCCCCTCGCAATTCTGACATCCCTCTTCCGCTCCCCACCGCAAAGCCGCCTTCATGTAACCAGTAGCCAGAGGGGGACTGGAGATGCTAATTTCATTTCATTAGATCCCAGCAGCCTTGGATTACAGCAGGCAGCGGGGAGGAAACAGAGCCAATGTGTTTTAAAAACCACAGTTTTGCGCTGTTTTTAATTTAAAGCTGCAGGTAGAAGATGCCTCCTTGGAGTCGCTAATGATCGTCGTGAATTATTTGGGTTGATTTATACACCCCTCCGACTTTAACGAGGGAGAGAGGAGAGCCGGGTCCCCCCTGGAGCTGCAAACCTACAGCTGGAATACAAGACTGCAGAGACTCAGGGGGGCATTTTTCTCCGAATTGTGTTTCCTCGGGGTGGGGCACCTCGGGAATCCCCTCCCACACCGCCCCCCCATCACTGGGCATTTATAAACACGACACAGACTTGGGACACCATTCCCACCACACCCTCCCCTCCCGGAGCCTTGTCGCTCCTACAGTCACCAGCTAGATAATAGTGGCGGTTAGTATATTTGGGTCTGGATCATTTAGCGCATCTCGGCGAGGTCCATTATCTGTGCCAACTCTGAGGCTCACGTCTCCACCGAAAATCAGTGTCACTTTCTCTGTGCCTCTAGAAGTTCCATGAAGCCCTGAAAGGTTGGAGAGCATGTTCAAGGTCACCCAGCTGAGAAGTGGTAAGACAAGGCTCAAGCTTACTCCGGGAAAGGCAGAACCTTCTGGTTTGACTCAGGATTGTACCTGCAGGGCTGCAAGAAATGAATGAGCAAATGCACCGACTTATCTGATGATAGAGTCGGTGTCCCTCCCCTCTACCTCCCAAAGTCCACTGGGCTCCAAAGGGATTATATTAGCCAGAAAGGCCAGGACCAAAGGCAGAGAGGAAACATGAAACCCTCCTTCCAGAGCCCCCGTATCTGATCAGTGGAGGCGCCTAGGGTCCCACAACTTGCCCCAGCACCCCAGGCACGGATTTATCTGCCAGGAAAACAGAGTTTGGGGGTCTGAACAAGTATTTGAAAAGAGCCTCCATTTATCTTGATTCACTGCTCATCCCCATCAGGGGAAATGTCTCCTGTCCGCTGGTGCCCCCTTTCTTTCTCCTTCCCTTCAAAATAAAATTAGAGGCAGCTGGCAAGAGCTTTGAGCCCCTTCCAAATTTCCGTTGCTCATCTGTCATGTCAGGACCACAGCTTTTCGGCTGCAGCCCAGGTGTGAGGTTCTCTCTGCTGGGAGCAGCAGGTGGTGGGCAGGGGCTGGGAAGGAACCCCGTTCAGGAGCCAGGGGGGAGGGAGGCGGCCCCTCCATCACCGGGGGTCAGGACAGTCAGGTTAGCGATTCAGCGCAGCCGGGAGGCTCTGAACCGGGCTGGGCCAAGACAATCAGGAAAACAACCCGAATCATGAGTGGAGAAATAGAGGCCCCAGGAAGCCTCATCACTTTCCCATCAAAGGAGCAAAATACTGCCAGTTTCCATCGAGGACATATCCCTGGGCTCCTCAAACTGGAAAGAGCATGGGCTATCAGTCTATTGCCCTGCACACACTCCATCCAGCTGCACTGGCTGCTCCTCACACACTCCAGACACACCACTGCCACAGGGCCTTTGCACTTACTGTTCCCTCTGCCTGGGGACCCACATGGCTGATTCTCTTATTTCCTTCAAGTCTTTTTGCAATGCCACCTGTGTGGTGAGGTCTTCCCTGGTGCCTGATACTTCCTGTTCCCTTCTCTGCTTCGTTTTTCTCCACCACCATTTGCTTTTTTTTTTTTTTCTGCTCATTGTCTCCCTTGCTAGAACATAATCTCCAAGAGGGTAAGGATACTTGTTCATTTTCTCACTGTTTTAGTTACAGCATCTAGAATTGTGGCTGACACCTGTCAGGTGCTAAAAAAATGTTTGTTGAATGACTAGAAGGAAAAAACATGATGGGCATGTTTCAGTCATCGATTGCTATGTAACAAACCACCCCAAACTGAGAGGCTTAAAACAACAATCATTTATTGGGCTCCTGAATCTGCACTTTGGGCAGGTGGCTCAAAGGTGGGATGACTTGACAGCCGGGGCTGGAACCACCTGAAAGCTCACTCCCTGAGCTCTGGCGGCTGTCATGGCTGCCGTCTGCAACCTGAGCCGGGGCCGTGGGCCTGAACGCCACACTGGCCTCCCCATACGGCTCTTGGCTTCCTCACAACATGGCGACTGAGGTCTCAGAGCGACCGTCCCACGACGCAGGAAGTGGAAGCCGCCTGCTTCTCAAGGACCAGGCCCAGAAACAGATGCAGCAGATTTCTACGGTCATCTGTAAGCCAACTAGTGACAGAGCCCAGATGCAAGGGCGAGGAGACATAGACCCCACATTTGGTGGGAGGAGCAGCATAAAAATTTCAGGGCCATGTTTTCAGACTTCCAACAGGAAGGGAAAGAAAGGTAACACGGCCTGGCACCTACTTTGTGCCAGGCTCAGGGCAGGATGTTTCCATTTGTCAGCGTGTGGGGAGGAGGTTGCCCCCACGGGATGCCACCTGGGGGCAGCATAAAAGTGGTCATCAGTGTGGGCGCTGGCCTCAATGATCTAGCTTTTCCATTCTAAGATTCAAGGAATCTAAAGCAGTATTTCCCAGAGAAGGGAGAATCTCAGGCCAGGGAATTTTGAGTCTTTTCCAAGAGGGCTTAGTTACAAAAGGGCCAAAATGATTTGCCTTTAAGGCAGTGCTTTGTCACCAGCCCAAAGAAAGGGCTGGACCAGAGTTTCTCAACCAGGCACCGTTGACATTTTGGGTCATGTCCTCCTTTGTTCGGAGGCCGTCCTGTGCATTCACTGTAGGACATTTACAGCATCCCTGGCCTGTAGGACATTTACAGCATCCCTGGCCTCGGCTCTCTAGATGCAAGTAGCAAGCCTTCCTCCTCCCCAGCTGTGATAACCAAATGTCTCCAGACATTACCAGTCTTCCCCTTGGAGACAAAATTGCCCCCAAGGATTGGATTAGAGGGATAGTTAAAGCAGCCTTATTTGCAATATTGTCTCAGTTCCGGATCAAATGTTTTCTCCCCCAGCTCAGTTATAACTCCCAGTCGTTTTCATCTTCTGGACCCTGTGAACATGAGCATGACCATGCAGCTCCTTATGCTCTGATTATTGGAAAACTTTGAAGCAAACCCAGTTCAACATCGAGCCCACCAGGGCATGCTTTTTTGGTCTATTTCTGCTCCATCCTGCATCCTTTCTTCTTTCCTTCAAACTTTTTATTTACATTGGTCTTCTTATATTTTATGCATTCGCTTTGTCTACTTTAAATCTTTTCTGGTAGCAGAGAGGATACAAAGAGCAAAATAAACAACTACTCTCCAGGTTAATATCCAAAGAGATGATATCACAGAGAAAGCAGACGCTTGCTCAGAGGGAAATAGGACAACCAGTAATAAGCAATTCAGAAAGGGGCAAGATGGAATGCGGAGAGCAGAGTGGGGGGTCACCCAGGATGGACTTTGGGACAGACAAATTAGAGACAGAGGCTGGGATGGCCAAAACCTCTCTGGTAAGAGAACCACGTTACGTCTGCTTTCTGCTCACGGGAAGGTTTTACTGATGATATTGGCCAATGACCAGCCCCAACTTGCTATGTGAATGAATTATCTTGCTATTCTATGTGAATGAATTATTTCAAAAGTGGATCCTCCAACCCCATCCAGTCTCCCAAACGGACGGTCATGAAGCAAAAACGGGCTGTCCCCCATCTCCCCACCAAGTCCCACCCAAAGTGCAGGGTCAGGAGAGAAATAAATGCTCGCTCTTTTGGGACACGAAATCTTAGAGTGGTTTGTTATGCAACCATAGGTAAGTAGAGAGCTTGGTCGTGTCACTTTACCATTCCAAGGCTATTTCCTTATCTGGATGATGAGTCTTGAGGGGACCATTGATTGAGTGCCTGGCACAGAGAAGGGACCCCACTGTCATCAGTACTATTAGGGTTACTGCAAAGGAGGGCAGGTGCAAAGCCAAAACACAGCCCTGCCTTCAGTACAGCTGCTGGGTGAACCAGATAGAAGCCATGGACCGTATACTCATTCGCTCAGAGCCGCCTTCGGGAGCGCCTGCAGTGTGCCTGGAGAAGGACTGGAAGGAGTGCAGAACTGCAGGCAGTGTCGAGGAGGGGGCATCCCCAGCACCTGGTGCTGGCCCTCTTTTCTCCCCTGTCTTCTTTCTTTCCAGGGCTCTCACCTCTGCCACCCTCGTCTTTATACAATCTCTGTCCCCGGGCAAAGTCTCTGTGCATCCAACATTGCCTCCTGGGTGCTTCAAAGACCCTGACCTCAGTCCGTCCAAGTCCAGGCTTATGCCCCACTCACCCACCGCAGTCAACTTGACCTTCTGTTCTCCCCAGCTAGCAAGTGGCTCTATCTAAGATCATGAGTCATAAACTGGCCACCTTGACTCCTCCTCCATCCCCCACATCCCAAATGTCACTGAGCCACTGATGGCTTTGCTTCCTAAATACCATTCAAACCGGTCTACTGCTCTCCATCCTCACTAACATCCCCCTGCCATCATCCCCTAATGGTCCTCCCACCACCCGCCTTGTCCGCTCCCCACCTATTGTCCGCACAACAAGAGTGAGCTTTTCAAAATGCAAGTCAAATCATGTTGCCTCTCTGCTTAAAACTTTCTGCTGTTTCCTAGTGTTCTTCGGAAAAAGAACCATGCCCTGACACTGCCTATAACAACCCCTGCAAGGTCTCGCGGCTGCCCAGCCCGCCCATTCCACCTCAGTCCACTCCAACCCCCTGCCCCGCTTGCTGTGATTCAGCCACACTGGCTTCTTTCAGTTTCCCAAACACTCCACGCTCCCTCCTACCACAGGGCCTTTGCACCTGTTGTTCCTCAGCCTGAGATGCTCTCTCACTCACCTGCCTCCAACACTCACTTTTAAGAAGACTTCTCTGCTCTCCCTGACCAGACCAACCCCTCTCTAACCAACCCTACTGGTACCAAGTGGTATCTCTCCTTCATGGGACTAGCCTTTACCTAATTTTGCATTCCTTTGTGCAACTATTTAACGGATATCTTCCTTCTGCACTAGACTTCAAGCTCTTAAAGATTGTGACTAGTTTTTGTTACCATTACGACCCAAGAGGCTAGTCCGGTGCTCTGGCAAATAGAAAGCACTTGGCAAATATTTGCTGAACAGACAACAGAATGGAGAAGACAGTGGTGAGAGGCAAAGCAGTTAATGGTCACCTGAAAAGTCAGGCAGCATTTCATGGAGTAGGTGGGACTTGAGCTGACCTTGAAACATGAATAGATTGTGTATTGATGGAGACATCTGGAAGGGTGTTCTGGGTGTGTGGAACAGAATAAAAGGGGTGTGTGTATGTGTGTTGGGATGAAAGGGGAGGCTAGTGGAGGTATAGGTTGGGGAAATGGGACAGCAGGTCGGCTGGTGGGTAGATTACTGAGGGTCTGGAAGCAGACTGAGGTCACATGCAGAAAGAACAGGAGATTTCAGAGCAGAGTGGTGATTCTTCCAGATGGGCGATCAGCAGGAAGGTAGGAAGCCAAGTCTCCTAGCAGGGGGAGTGGGGGGGGGGCAGGGATGGCTGGAAGGCCAGTTAGGAGGCTGGTCAGTGCTCAGGCATGAGCTGCTGAGGCCCTGGGTGGGGACAGCAGTGGGCATGGAGAGGCCAAGGTGGATAAGAAGGCGTTAAGAAGAAAGCCATCCCCAGCCTGGTGACCACTGTCTGCAGGCGACCTCAACACAGGAAGGGTCCTCCTCCACCTCAGAGTGTAAGAAGGAGCCAGACTCTCAGACAGAGGGCGGGGCAGTAGTGCAAAAGGCACCAGGGTGATTTCCAGACTCTCTGTCCCCGAAGGTTCTGTGCTCTGCTCTGTGTTCCCCCCCTGAGCAAGCAGATCGATACCAGCCATCTGGACTGGTGCAAGGGACAGAGGACACGGTTCACGGTCTGCATGGAACACATTGAAAAGCCAGCAGAGCGGGCTGCCTGGGTGACTTACTGGTTATTAATAATATAAATATGTAAATGTGAGAGGCCATATTGATCCTCACATGTGAGCCATCCATCATGAAGGCAAGGAACAGGGTGGTATAAACATCAAATACTAAGTCTGCAGCCTAAGACTTATTAGTAGAGGTGGGCTAAGGCCAGGACAGGCCTGGAAGCAATTTTACTGATGAGAACAATTCCCAGCAGCCGCACCCAGTGTGGGGCATTGTTCGGGGAAGGAGAGATGGAGGTTCCCCCAGAAGGAAAGGAGATGGACCTGTGCAGGGATTCTAGAGAAAAATCCTCCCCTTTTCCCCTTCTCCGTGGGCAGGAAGAACAGTCATCAGAACTGCCCCAATCTCTTACTCAGGGGTCTATCAGCCTGGAAAAGTGCCCACCCAGGTGTGAAGAGAGTGCCCATCTCCACTTATCCAGAGACAGCAGACCTTAGCGGTTAGGCGTAGGGGCCAACATGGGGTCAAATCCTCCCCCCACCGTTCACTAGCTTTACAAACTTCATGGGTTTAACTGCGGTAAGCCTCAGTTTACTCATCTGTAAAATGGGAATGTTGATACCAACCTGCAAGGTTGTCATAGAGATTAAATGGGACAATGCCTGTAAAGAAGATATCCACGGTGGTTGGTGTTACCCCAGCAGAGTGGCCAGGGACTCTCAGCTGCATCAGACCCTCCCCACTTAGGGACATATCACGGAATAGCTTAGTCCCGGGTGGCCCAGTGCCACCCCAGAAGGTGTGCCCAGCTTCACAAAGATGGTTCTGGTATTGAGGAGGGAGCAGCCTGACCCTGGCCACACCGCTCACTCCTCAGCTCAGTTCATGGACGCACAGGGCATGGGACTGGGGAAATGGGCTATTCTTCCGTGGTCTCTGCCTTCAGGAATTTCAAGCCAGAGATGGGGAAGACGAATGAGCACCTAACAAGTGCCATGAAAGAGGGACTCAGTGCCCTGGGGACTTAAAGGACAGCGAGGTCACGTGCAGCTGAAGGGGAGTCCCGAGGGGTTTCCTGGAGATGAGCCGAGGGTGGGCAGCCAGAAGGGGGAGTGGGTATGAGCTTGCCAGCCTGGGCCCCGTGCAGAACAGCAGCTCCATGGCTGTGAGTAAGCACCTTGCCCCCACCGTGGGGAGCCAGACCCCTGCTAGAGGGCGGTGACCCCCCCCCAAGAAAGGCCCAGCCTGGAACCCACGTCCGCCTCTGTCCACACAGCACTTGCTGCAAGTGTGCAAATCCCTGGGCGGGGAGCCTGTCCCCGGATCAGGCCCTTTGGGGGACACTCAGCATGTGCAGAAAAGGGTTAGCTCTCAGGGCCGGGATCAGGGTGAAGGCCAGAGAAATGAGTTACGTAAGTGCAGGCTCCAATCACGTCTTTATTTAACTTTCGATATTTTGTTGGTCATCGAAATCGGGGGGCATTAATTTTGGCTCTTTAAAAAATATGACAGTAAAATATTATTTATTGTGATTACTGTTTTTGGCACACACTTACCTTTTGTGCCCAGGTGATGGCTCCCCCGCCTCACCCTCATCCCTGCCCTGCCAGGGGCCACATTTTCCCGGGTCAGCTTTGCTCCTCACCATCTGGCATCCATTCCGTTTCTAGCTGGCTCCAACTTGCCACAGCTGCCTGCCCAGTTTTCTGTCTTGGGTTTCAGGACTCCAAGACCCTCTGGATCATTAAGAGCTGTCGTATCTGGTAGTGTAGGAAGTGCGGGTGGGTGGGCATCGCTGAGAGAGAAGGCTTCTGCAAGGCCCTGTCTGGCCCCACTGTCGGCCCCAGGCTGACCTCAATCCCATCCAGCATCACCTCCATCTCACCAGACCGGCAGGGGGCAGCATTCGTCCCATTTGACAGGTGGGGGACTCAGGGCCCAGAGAGGTTATGGGACGTACCCAAGGTCACACAGCTGGTCGATCAGTGGTCACCCTGGGATGTGACTGCAGCTGGGTTTTCACCAGAACCCAAAGTGTCATCCCTGGAAGCCACATTCCATGAGCCTTACGGTCAGCGAAGTTTACTCCGCTGGAAGGCAAGGAGACTAGGCGCATCAGCAAGTTCAAGGCTTATGGAAGTGTTGCATTTAGAAAACAAAAATTATTTTGTTTAATTTAGCCTTTTCCGAAATTATTGGCTCCAAAATTCTTTTTTTTTACGGAGCACTTCCCTGGGTCAGTGTGCTGCCTTATGCTCTCCAAGAAACGCTGACCCGTGTTTAGCCTGAGAGTTTCAGGGCAGGTTCAGGTGAATCCTGCCAGGATCTGTGCCTGAGCCTTCACCTCCACGCTTCACCCCCGTTCCCAGCTCAGTCTACCCAGCAGACGGGGAAGGAAAAGGCGGGAGGGGCTTCAGGAGAAGCCAAGGGTGGGCTTTCAAGTTTTGCATTCAATTTTTCAATATTGTTTGGCCATCTCACAGTGGGCATGAATACTTTGGTGAGGAGGGAGGGAGGGAAGGAGAGAGGCAAAAGGGCCAGAGGGAGGGAAGGCTTCCAGCACCACCAGCTGCCCATCCTCTTGAGCTGACGCTAACCGGCCAAGGCCAATGTCAGGAAGGAGGGGAGATCCTACAGGCAGATGCCTCCGCTCCCGCCTCTCCCAGCACACACTACCTCCCACCAGAGGCACAGGCTAATTAAAAGCCCTTCCCCAACAGAGCCCGTGCCCGGCCCTGTGCCTCCATGACACCGACTTCCACAAGCAACAATCTCCCCTCTTTTCCCAGAAGGAGGAGGGGGCGCATCAGGGTCCTGGGAGCCCCGGCCCCACCCCAGGCCCAGGTACCATTAGTATTCAGCATCTTCACAGCAACGGGCCCTCTTCATGCCGGTTTGATTTTATTATTATGCCAACACACTTGCTTAATTCTCTGCCGTCTTTCTTCTGCACTGTTGATTTACACTGTTAGTGTTTTAATTATACAATTCAGCACTCCTTAAAACATGAAAAACTGCTCAACTTTTCAAGCAATTAAATGGCAGTGGAGTATATCAGCAGATCTGAGACGAGATAAGTAAATCAAGCAATTAAAAAACTCATTTGGTGAAAATGCGGCAAGCCACCCAAAATGGGTGAGGTTTCCGGGGGCCTCCTGACAAGAACTTCCAAAAGAGGCCTCTCCTCCATCTCACCTTGCTTTTCAGGGCCTCCGATCTGCTGCTGCTCACCTGCCGCCTCCCCTCTGCTCCTGGGACCCCCACTTGCCAAGGAGCCTGAGCTGAGAGCGGCCCAGTGCCAAGAACCAGGACTGGGGCAGCCGAAGACAGGGTTCTGACCTGGCCCTGGGGCAGCTCGTAAACTTGGCCATGTTGTCCACCTCTGGGCCTCAGTTTCCCATCTGCAAATGGGGGCTGCATCACTGACGTGGTGTCCTGTCTTTGTTTTTATTTTGGTAAAATACACATAACATAAAACTTACCATCTTAAGCATTTTTAAGTGTACAGGTGGGGTGATATTAGGCATCTTGTTACCGTGCAGCCATGGCCCCCATCTCCAGAATTCCATGTTGCAGAACTGGAATTCCATACCCATTAAACAGGAACTCCCCATTGCCAGCTTCCCGCATCACTAGGTTTTGAACTGGCCTCTAAGGAGACCCAGGGGTGCATCCCAACCTCTGGAGGCTGCCTGGGAGGGGAGCAGGTCAAGGACAGGATGAGTCAGCAGGGCTCTGTTCTAATATAAGTAGGCAGCCAGCTCTATTTCCATCCGTTTACGCTACTGGGTTTCTGGGTTAGGTTTCATTGGCGTAAAAGACTGCAGATGATTTTGTGAAGTCTGGAGACAACTGACCTCGAAGTTCTCCTGGATTGGAAGGAACCCAACTAAGGGGCTTGAGATTCTCTAAAAGAAAGTCCTATCCACTGGCAAGGAGGATCAGGGACCTGCTTCTCAGAGTCCAGAGCAGACCAGAACAAGTCCCCCAGAATGGGCTGGCCACACCCAGGTCTTCATCTATTCCTTTCCCCACACGCACTTGGCATTGTGACTCCAGGCTCCGTGGGACCCATACAACCCCCCGACTGTCCACTGCACTTGGAGAGTGACGGTGGGATGAGGTAGGAGCAGGGACAGGGGTGCACAGCCCACTCATCCATCACCCTGGAGCCGGAAAGGCCGAGGGGCCCCAGGAGGCTGCCTGCTGGCCAGGTTGTCTGGGAGGACATTGGCCAGGGCGAGAAGGGTGGGGAGGTGGGGTGTGCCCTGGGGCTGGCACTGGAGGAGACGGAGAGGCGAGGAGGCTGCCTCAGTCAGCAGCATCTGGTGTAGGGCAGAGTCGCCCTGGGTGGACATGCTTTCCCCATCCTTCATCCTCCACTGACAGGATTATAAATGCCCAGTGGCAGTGCCCGGAATCTCAACCATGTTGGTCTCCACAGGAAGAAACAAGGCCAGTGACCCAAGCATTAGGCTCTGCAACCGGGGTTCAGGACTCCTACAAGAGACAAGCACGCCCCAGAGAAGAGCCTAGATCCAGCCCTCCCCCAAATTGTCCCTGTGAAGAGGAAGATAGATGAGACATCCTGGATTTCTCTCCTTCAATGAAACAGCTTTGCCACCACTCTCTTTTCAACTTGGGTCACTTCCCTTTCACAACACCCAAGGGACCAGTCAGTCAAGCTCGGCAAACAGTGCCCTTCGGACGTGGTGATTTGCTGCGGGCGTCTCTCCCCGCCGGGTCTTTTCCGGGAGAACGAGATCCCCTGGCCACTGAGTCAGGCCTTGCTGCCTAAGGTGGGAAGTAGGCACGGGGCATGACCAGATGCAGATGAAGGGGGACAGGTGCACACACAGGTCCAGCTTTTCTGACCCCTCGCAGCCCCTCTGGCCCCAACCACATCCAAGCCCTGAGCCACACCTGGGCTCACCTTCTGCTGGGCCACTGCCCACTGCTGTCCCAGGCCACATCTTTCCTCATCTTCTCTCACGCTACTCAGTGGGTTCACAAAATGTCCCCAGCCTGGGCCTACACTCTCCTCAAGGTTATTCCCCCTGAACTGCTTCTGTTCCAACAGTTTCTACTGGTTGCTCTTGGTAATTCCAGAACCTCCATTAATCATTCTTAAGCTCTTTGAATGAACTATTTGCTCTAAGAACGGAAATTCCTTCACAACTCTGCACCATCCCGCCATCTCCAATTACCTGCTCTCATCAGTCATTAACATAAATCATTAGCATATCTATGACTTCTAGCCACCTTGATTAATCTGGCTTCCCAGTTTTCTCCCAGTGAGCCCTAATTGACTGAGGAGTGACCAGGTTTGGGGGGGACCCGTGGGGGAGGGTTAAAATATTAGAGCACAGAGTCCTGAGGTTATTAAAACCAATTCTTTCTTTTTTCAGGCAAGGAAACTAAGGCCCGAAGAGACAAAGTATCATCCCTCCTCCTCCTTCTCCTCCCCCTCCTCCCCTTCCTTTCCCTTCCCTCCTCCTTCTCCTCACCCTCCACCCATTCCTCTCCCTCCCCCTTCTCCCCCTTCTCCTCCTTCTCCTCCTCCTTCTCCTCCTCTCCTCAAGTGTGTTTCCCACAAACTAGTTGCCAGAGATGCTCTGCAAAAAAGTAAAAGTGGGAGGAGGCAAGACAGTGCATAGAGCCCAGAGGATCAAATAAATTTTGGAAAACCTAAATATTATGTCATCCTCTTGGATATTCATGATATGTGGTGGCATAATAAATGCTTTTGAGAAGTCTCATGGTAAAGAAATCTAACTTTGTTTAATCCTAAACTCCTTTAAACACCATCGATCTACCTATGAATATATATAAATACAAATATAGTTATCTACTGCTGTGTAAAAAAATTATCCCAAAACTAAGTAGCCTAAAACAACAAACATGTATTATCTCACATAACAATGTAAGCATCAGGAATCTGTGGATGGCTTAGCTGGGTGGTTCTAGCTGAGTCTAGTAGGGCCTCTGGGAGCTGATTGGGTCATGAGGGTGGGGTCCTCATGAACGGAATTAGTGCCCTTATGAAAGTCACCAGAGAGCTCCTTTCCCCCAACTGCCCTGTGAGGACACAGGGGGAAAATGGCTGGAAGCATGCCCAGGAAGCATGCCCCACCAGACACCAAATCTGCCAGTACCTTTATGGTGGATTTCCCAGCCTCCAGAACTACAAGAAATAAATTTCAGTTGTTCATAAGATACTCAGGCTGTGATATTCTGTTTTAACAGCCCAAATGGACCAAGATAACTCTACTGTATAATTTACATGAAATTCTAGAAAAGGCAAAATGACGTGATAGAAAGCAAATCACTAGTGGTCGTAGAAGTGGGAAGATAAATGACTAAAAGAGACAGAGGGAGATTTTGAGGGGGTGATGGGGATGTTTTATATTTTGGATGTGGTGGCAGTCACATGGGTAATTACATCAGTCAAAATGCAGTAAACTGTACACTTAAAATTGGTGAATTTCATTTTGTACAATTTATACTTCAATAAACTCACTTTTAAAAATCTGTGGGATGCCACTAAAACAGTGCTTATAGGGAGATTTATCCTTTTAAATGCCTTTATTAGAAGAAGAAAGGTTTAAAATCAAATATCTAAGATTCTACTTTAGGAAGCTAGAAAAAGAAAAGGAAATTAAAACCAAAGTAAGCAGAAGGAAGGAAATAAAAAAGATAATGAAAAATATAATGTAGTAACAATAATCCATGAAATAGAAAACATTTAACAAGGTTCAAAATTTGCTTCTTCTAAAAGATTGATACGATTGATATTCCCCTACCAAAGTTGATCAAGAAAAAAAGAGAAAACACAATTTACCAATATAATGAGTGAAAGAGAGGACATCTCTACATATCCTACAAACACTCAAACAGTAATCATAAGCAACATTATGAAAAATATGTATCAAGTTATATGAAAAGGACAAAGTCTTTGAAAAACACAAATTATCAAAACTAACTCAAGAAGAAATAGAAATGAAAATAGTTATATACCTCTTTAAGAGATGAAAATCCTACTTAAAAAAAAAATCTTCCAACAAAGAAAACTCTAGGCCCAGATGACTTCACTGGTAAAGGTACCAAACACATAAAAAAGAAATAATACCAGGGCGCCTGAGTGGCTCAGTCAGTTAAGCGCCTGCCTTCGGCTCAGGTCATGATCCCAGGGTCCTGGGATGGAGCCCCGCATTGGGCTCTCTGCTCAGCAGGGAGCCTGCTTCTCCCTCTCCCTCTGTCTGCTGCTCCCCCTGCTTGTGTTCTCTCTCTCTGTCAAATAAATAAATAAAAATCTTTGAAAAAAAAAAGAAAGAAAGAATACCAATCTTACATAAAATTCTAGAATATAGAAAATAAGGGAACATCCTTTAACTCTTCTTATGAAATAAGCATAACCTTGTACCCCAAACCCATAAAAGACAATATGAGAAGGAAAATTACAGATCAATATACCTTATGAACATAGTTTAAAAAATTAAAACCTATTAATAAATGTTAACAAATTAGGGGTGCCTGGGTGGCTCAGTCGGTTGAGCGCCTGCCTTCAGCTCAGGTCATGATCTCAGGGTCCTGGTATCAAGCCCTGCATCAGGCTCCCTGCTCTGTGGGGAGCTTGCTTCTCCCTCTCCCTCTGCCACTCCCCCTCCTTGTGCTCTCTTGTTCTGTCTCTTTCAAACACATAAATAAATAAATCTTTTTTAAAAAGTTAGCAAATTAAATACAGCAATATATAAAAATGTATAACACATTTTATGTATATAAATGTATAAACTCAGCCAAATTTAATTTATCCTGGAATGCAGGATTGGTTCAACATTCCAATATCAAGCACTGTAATTCAGTATAGTAATAATCAAAGAAGAGAATGCACAAGATCTCAAAAGATTCAGAAATCTAACACCCACTCCTGACATAGAACCCTCAGCAAACTAAGAACTGCAGGATAAATACTTCAATCAGATAAAAGGCATGTACAACAAAGCTACTCCTACAATGATACTTAATGGTAAAATACTGAATACTTTCCTTCTAAGGTAGGGGGAAACACAAAGTTTTCTGCTCTCAGCACGTCGACTTAACATTGTACTGGAAGTTCTAGCCAGAGCAATATGGCAAGAAAAATAAATAAAGTATGTACTTCTTAGAAAAGAAGAAAACTTTTTTTCACACTTGAGATAATTGTTTACATTTTTAAAAACTAAAGAATCTACTAAAAAAATACTAGACCTAAAAAGTTAATTTAGCAAAATTGCAGAAAACAAACGAATATACCAAAAATTTGGTTTTTCTACATACATCTAATAACCATTGGAAAATGAAATAACAAACCCCATTAACAATGACATCCAAATATGTAAAATACTTAGGAATAAATCTAGCAAAGGTTTGCAAGACTTTTATATTGAAAACTACAAAACTCTGCTAAAAAAAATTTTTTTAAGACCTAAATAAATGGAGCAATATACTATATTCGTGGATTGAGGACTCTTTATTTTAAGATGTAACTTCTCCTCAAATTGATCTATAGATTCAAGAGAATCCCTATCAAAATCCCAGCAGGTTTTTCTGTAGAAAATGACAAGGTGAGTCTAAAATTTATATGAAAATGCAAAGGAGTTAGACTAGCCAAAACAATTTTTTTAAAGGGATAAAGTTGGAAGACTCATATTACCTGATTTTAAGACTTGCTATAAAGCTACAAGACATTATGTTATTGGTATAGGGGCAGACAAATAAATCAATGAACTAGAATAGAGAGTCCAGGAATAGACTCACACATACAGTCAATTGATTTTTGAAAGACACCAAGGTAATTCAATAGGAAAAAAATATTTTCAACAAACATGCTGGAATAACTGGGCATCTATATAGAAAAAAAACCTTGACCCCCTACCTCACACCATACACAAAATTATTTGAGAAGGTTTATTGAAACATGAAAGCTGAACTACAGATCTTAGTGGAAAAAATCTCCTGTGAACTTAAGATAGGCAAAGATTTCTTAGAAAAGACACAAAAAGCACTAACCTTTTTTTTAAATGATCAAATTAACTTTAACAAAATCAAAAAATATGCTCATCAAAAGACACCACTAAGAAAATGGAAAAACAGTCATCACAAAAAAAAACCTGTAACTACATGTGGTGATGGATGTTAACTAAACTTATTGTGGTAATCATTTCACAATACATTTATCAAATCATTATGCCATACACCTAAAACTAATACAATGTTATATGTCAATTATATCTCAATTTTAAAAAGAAAATGAAAAGCCTAATCATCCCTCTCCCTCTGCCCCTCCCCCCACTCACACACTTGCTTGCTGTTTCTAAAAATAAATAAATAAATTTTTAAAAAAGAATTGCAAAATAAGCATAGGAGAAGATTATCAATAGCATGAGTCATCAGAAAAATGCAAATTAAGACCACAATGAGATATTACTACACATTCACTAGGACGACTAAAATCAAAAGGGCAATAACCAGTGTTGACAAGAACATGGAGCAACTGGGACTCTTACACGCTGGTGGTGGAGTTTTATAATGTTGTCTGATCACTTTAGAAAACTGTCAAGCATTTACCTATCCAATGGGCCATCATTCCGGCATTTACCCAGGACAAATGATGACATACATCCACAAAAATACTTGTGCCAGAAAATGCATAGCAGCATTGTAATAGCCACAAAGAGGAAACAACCCAAATATCCGTTAACAAGAGATGAATCAACAAAGCACAGTGTATTTGTGGAGTGCTACTCAACAGTATAAAGGATCAAACTACTGAAACCTGCAAAGTATGCATGAGTCTCACAGGTAACACGCTGATGAAGAGAAGACAGATGCAAAGGAGTACTTAGAGTAGGATCCCATTTATGTGAAGTTCAAGAATGGGCAGAACAAATCAGTGATGATAGAAGTCAGAGCTGTGATCACCTCTGGAGGGGGTAAGATTAACTGAAAGGGGGCACAGGGGAATTTTTATATTCTGATTGGAAAGGCGTTCAGATACACCAGTGTTTTCATTGGTCAAAACTCATCAAACTGTACACTTAAGATCTGTGCGTTTACCTTTAACATTTCTTTTTAAAAAATCACAAGTTAAAGAACAAATGGAAAATCATGATCTCTGCCTGGCCTGCCTGGCCCTACAAAATCAGGCCATAACTAGACACGGGCCCTGTTTTGCATAACTGACTCCTTTACTCAACCTGCTTTCACCCAACCAGCCTTCCTTTCTTGTGGCTTCACACACACAGAGAGCTCCTACCCCCTTAGGGCCTCTGCCTTTGTGTAGCCCCCAATCCCAGAATTCTGCCCCAGACCTTTGCATGACTGTGTTCCTAAGAGAGGTACCGTCAGTCAGATTCCTGACAGAAAAGGGATGGCACAGTCAAACTGGGTAATTGGAGGCCAGTTCAGTAAGAGGACCATTTCCAAACCTAAGGGTGTAGGAAGACCGCCAGGTATAATGCAGTGCTTGGCGTTAGTACCACCACTGGGCCTGACGTGGGGGGCAAGGAGACGGAACCCTTTCCAGGATGTGTTGATCTGCCAGGGTAAGAGCCAGGGAATAAACCCAAATTTACCCCCCTCCCTTCCTCATCCTTGCAGGTCCTCCCCATGGAAGAACTCAGCCCCCTGGACAAGGCGGGGAGAGAGAATCTGGGGGAGCAAACAGAGACCATCCAGCACGGACACTGTTCCCGGCTCCTGACCTGAACAGCTTTCTGTCCATTCCCTGTTTATTTTCTCCATAGAACATTCCACTGTCTGAACTCCTCTTATTTACTTAATTGGTTACTTGCTTGTTGCCAAACTCCCCTCCTCTGAGTGTAAGCTCCAGGAGGTCAAGGACTGTGTCATATTTATTACTGTCTCCCTAGAGCCTAGAACAGAGTTTCCCATTTAAAACTGATGTGGAGCACTCCCACAAATTCTTGAGAGAAAACCAGTGGGCAGGTACACTGCCCCTACCAGGCTGGGATACTCTTGTAGGCTCCCACATTCTCTCCATCATTTTTTTTGTAAACTAACAGACTTTCTTTATTTTAAAGCAGTTTGCAGAAAAATTGATCAGAATGTGCAAAAAGTTCCCAAATACCTTCTCCATCCACAGCCGTCGTATCCCTTATTATTCATATTTTGTATTAGTGTGGTACTTGTTACAATTGATGAACCGATACTGATACATTATTATTAACTAATGTCCATAGTTTACATTGGGGTTGATGCTTTGCGACAAATGTGCAATGACATGTGTCCATCACTACTGTCTCATACAGAATCATTTCACTGTCCTAAAATCCTCTATGCCTCACCCCTTCATCCTTCTCTGTCTCCCCCAAGCCCTTGGCAACCACTGATTTTTTTACTGTCTTCATCTTCTTGCCTTCTGCAGAATGTCATATAGTTAGAATCCTGCAACATCTCCAGTGTTTTTGATCTCTGTGGCCAGGCACATCACCTGTCCCGCAAGTATTTTCCAAATACACAAATGAATGGATGAAAGGACTCAGGGATGCCCGCATTCTCCGGGGGGCTCCGAGTACGTCAGGAAGGAGTGAGCCCAGGCTCCGTCCCTCTTTGGGGTGAGAAGCCTTCATTCCCATTCCCTTTTGCCCTGCCCCTCCCCCAGCCTCACTCCTATTCCCCATCTCCTTTAAATTATACAGAGATTTCCTCGTATGAAAGCTAATTTAGGCGCCATAACGGAGACTATATTTAATGTAAATGGAAGAAGTAGAAGCAGAAGGATTTATGGTAATAATAACCTGCTTGTAATAACACAGAGTGGGTAACCTGCTTAAGATACAGTGGATTAAAGAGAAGGAAACTTACCTCCCCAAAGAACGTGGTGTCACCAGAAAACTGCAGTAGCGCCAAGTCTTGGATGATCTTATTAAATCCCATAGATCTTATTATGCTTTCCTATTGGAGAGGGCTACTTCTTGCCCTGGTTCATGAGAACGGCCAGAGTGAGGCCTGAGTGGAGCTGGGGGCCAGAGGGTAGAGAGCAGTTCCCAGAAAGGCCTGGAGTCAGCGCCTATTGGGCAGAAGCTCCTGTCTGCAAAGAACCCACATGGGACCACATGCTGCTGGGCACAGCACAGTCCTGGGGGTGAAGGGGGACCCCTGGCACAAGGAGAACGGGAGAGCAGAGGAGCATGCAAGAAGCAGGAAGCTTCATTTGTGAGGATGGCTCTGACGTCATAGATCAACCCTGTTGGGGCATGGGGGACCGGGAGGCCACCAGCAATCTTCCAGAAAGCAAATACAACAAATGCCTCACCCCAGAGGGTTTATCCATAGCAGGAGGCTTTGGTGAACCAGTGAGCTCTGCACAGTGAAAGACACTTGGGTCCAAATCCCAGCCCCCTGCTCACAGCCTGGCTGATGCCGAACAAACCCAGGCTTGCTTCATTCATTCCCAGCACTGGGATTCTCAATCCAGGTTCATTCCACTTTGGACACTGGCCCGGCATCGGAGCTGCCCTAGCCAGGAGGCCAGGTTCAGAGCCTGAATGTCTTCCCGGCGACAGTAAGACCAGGAGAAGGCCCTCCTTGCCTCATGAGGGCCCTGGTCCCCAGGAGAGATGCCAGTCCCCCACCCCTTGCCTTCTCCCCACACTGGAGAAGCAGGGGAGGATGCAGACCCCCTCTGCTGTTAGCTTGAGTTGTGCAGTTGGTTGCCCCCGCCTCAGCCCCCTCCCTCCTCCTTCCCTCTTCCCCTCCCCACCTCCTTTGTGTGTTAATGGTTTGTTAGGAAATGGGTAATCTGGGGAGGATCATTAATGCAGTGAACAGAGATATTGCACAAAAGGATTACCGCAGCTTCCCTAGTGCACTGCGGCTTTTTTAATGTGTTTGCATGAAATCACCCCATTATGAGGATGTCCTCACGGGGGACGATGGGGGGAAGGGGCACCACTCCTGAGAATGAAGGCAAAGCCCCGTGTGCTGAGGGGAAGGGAGGCTTCCAAGAGGCCCCAAGAACCCAGTCTGAGACCCCTTAAATGACCGTGTACGCTTTCTGAGGTCTCACGCCAAGATGGATGCTATGACATCCCAGACAAGAGACCAGTCATCTTCCTGCAGGGAAAGGACCGGGACCTGAATGGACCTGACCCTGGACCTTCCTTTCCCAGGGGCCTGAGTGAGGATGGTGGAGGCCTGAGGTATCATTTGCCCATATAAACGAAGGATGGGCCACCCCCAGAGCTCCCATGGCAAGCCCCAACTCACCTGCTCCTGCCCATGTCTCTCCTTCCTGAGTCCTCCCCTGACGGTTTATTTAATCTGCAGCCCACCCCCCTGCCTCCCTGTCTTCCCACCTCCCTTGGCTTCTGCTCTTTCTCTTCTTCATTGGCTCTCATGACCTCCTAAGGTACCACAAAAGTTACTCACTTATGACTGTCACGTTCAGCTCCCCAGGAGAAGGCTCCCCATGAAGGCAGCCACTCTTACCTGCTTTGTCCATTGACATATCTCAAAGGACTACAATTGTTTCTGGAACATAGGAGAAGTTCGATAAATGCTTCTTGAGTGAATGCATAAATCGGTCCCCTAAGAAAAGAAGTGGGCTGTTGTTCCACCTCATTTGCTCCCATTCTGCATGCTCTCCCAGATCTCCCTGGGAACTTCTGTCCAGGTGCAGCGTAACCCAAACCTAAACCACATCTCTGGCCTAAACAGCATAAGGTCCCTCCTAAACCTGATGAGACACCTTGAGACAAACCCAGAGTTTGCTCAGATTCAAAACTCTGCTGCCAGGGCACCTGGCTGGCTCAACGGGTAGAGCGTGTGACTCTTGATCTTGGGGTCATGAATTCCAGCCCCATGTTGGGCAAAGAGATTACTTTAAAAAACAAAACTCTGCTGTCTCACCTGCCTCACGTTCTGGGGTGGTATCCCGGCCCACCCCCCCATACACCCCCGTGAGAGCCTCACCAGCTGTTGGGCACACATTCCTCAGTGACCAGGACATAATTTGTACTGACCAGGTACTTTCCCTGTCACTTCCCAACCAGAGGTCCCCACTTCCTCCAAGGAGAATGACCAAAAGGACTAGTTTGCCAGGACCGAGGGGGTTCCAGGATGGGGTCTTTCCATGCCCAAACCAGGAAAATCCCAGGCAAACCAGGTTGGTCATCCTATTTCTAAGAAAGCTAAAATGGGGTTCATGGGATACCCTTCCCAGAACAGCTGGAGGCCATCCCAAAGGCCAGGTCACCTATTGCCACATGAGGGATCACCTCCCAGGGGAAGAAGCTGGATCTACATATGACTTATCATTGAAGCCGTATCTGCTCCTCTGGGTCTTCCCCATCCCAATCATGGGCACCACCTTCAACCAATCGCTCAGGCATCATTCCTGGAAGTAAAGCATCCTGACTCCTCCTTTTCTCTCATTACTCCCCACATTCATGCCCTGCTTGTCCCATGCACTTCCTATGTCTCTCATCTTCTCCCTCCTCCCTGGCCGTCCTGAACAGCCACCATATTAGACCTTAGGCTAGGTGAAGCAAGGGTGACAGGTTGGGTCAGCCCAACCCAGCCCAGGTACCAATGCAGAAGATTGCTACAGGTTGAATTGTGTCCCCCAAAAGATATACTGAAGTCCTAACCCCCAGTATCTGTGAAAGTGACTTTACTTGGAAATAGGGTCTTTGCAGATGTAACCAAGTTAAGATGAGGTCATTAAGGTGGGTCCCAATCCAATATGGCATCGTTCCCTATGCGAGAGGGAAATTTGGATATAAACATACACACATGTATAAAATGGTCAGGTAGAGATTGGAGTTATCACTCCAATCCACAAGTCAAAGAAGGCCAAGGAATTTTGGGGGGAAACTGGAAAAGAGAGGAGGCAAGGAAGGATCCCTCCCACAGGTTTAGAGGGAGTGTGGTCAGCTTGACGTCGGACACCTACCCAGCCCCCAGAACCGTGAGACAATGCATCTTTGCTATTTCAAGCCCCCAGTTTGTAGTTCTTGTTCCAGCACTCCTAGGAAACTAATGCGCTGGGCAAAGGAACAGATCAGACTGAGAAGCCACAAGGAGAGTTGAAGCCAAAAGAGAGTGTGGGAGCAAGAAAAGCCATCCTGGCTCAGGGTTCCCCACTGGACCACGACCGTGTGTTCCCATGCTTGTCCAGGCCAGAGTGCACCTTTCCTCCAGAGCCCTGCCTATCCAACATCAAGTGGCCAGGCCATGGGCCACCCCCTGACCCTCCTGAGCCCAGGTCCAGAGACTCTGCTCACCGTCAACTTAAATTAGAAGAGCCAGATAAGGTCACTTTGCACCTTTTCATCTCCTGCTTGCTGCATTGCCCCTGGGAGTATCCCAGCCCAGACTGAGAACTGACCCGGACCTCAAAAACCGTAGCTCCTCTCTATTGTCGTGTACCCCCTGGTGACCCTCCGAAAGGTAGGCGTCTTAGCCTGGGTTCTCCCAAAAGCACAGCTTGAAATGAGGACTTGTGTGCAGGTGTTTTATTTGGGAGATGGCCCCAGGGAGCAGGAAAGAAAGAGATGAGACAGGGACAGACTAAAGCAACACAAACAAGGCAGGCTATTGACATCACCAGGCCTCACCTCCTCTGGGAGGTCCTAAAAATAGTACAGATTGCCCCCTGGGGTTGTGCCCCAGATAACACTAGGGGCGGGAGCTTTTCCCCATTGCCCCAGCATGTCCCCTGCCCTCCCCAGCAGGAAACAAGAGGCTATAGAGCTCCGCTGGGCCTGGCATCCTCCACAGCAGAGCAGCCCTGGGGTAGAAATGCGGATCCGTGCCTTTGCTTGAGGCACCACAGCGTGAACCAGAGGAAGCCTGTGGGGACTGTCTCCCGGCTGGTCTGGATCAGAGGTGGGGCAGGTGGAGGTGGGTTCAGGTACCAGACTGCCTGCTCAGTAAATGAATCATCCTACAGACCTTTGAGGAATGACTCATCACTTCTACCCAGGTGGAAAGTTTCTCTCAGTAAAGAGAGAGGGTGGTACAAGAGAGCTTCTTTATCTTGTTTCCCTATGTTATAAGCCCAAGGAAACCTCCAGTGGCCCGTGGGCCCACACAGGTACAGAGCAGGGGAGCAATCCATCAGGAGACTGAGTTGAACTTCAGGGGCAACTGGAGCAGGGAACTCAGCAACAGGGTAGCTGGACAGGAGAGGTTGTGCGAAGCCGAAATCCCCGCTTGCCTGCACGTGTCTTTCTGAGCCCAGAAGCCTGTGCTCCACTGGGATTCAGTCCCCACCCACCTTGCCTCCCCAAGCCCCCAGCACAGCCTCCACTTTCCAGATGGGCAAACTGAGGTCCAGAATTATCCAGCAAGCTGGCGGCGGGATCTAGACCAGGACATAGAGCCGGGAATCCCTAGCCAGCCTACCTGTTCACCAAAAAGGGGAAAGGGGACCCTGTGCTCATGGGGTAGTAAAGGCTACTCAGCCTCTGTCTCGGGACAGAGTCTCAGGAAGACTGGAGCACATCTTTGGGGAAATTACAGGTATCACTTTATTTTCCAGGGGAAAAATAACCATGGAAAGCGTCTGCAATTACAGCTCATCACTGCTGACTGTGTAACCTGCAATCTAACTACCTGGTAATCAGAAGACTGGAGACAATGAGATTTTGGCTTTATTTAGCACCTTTCCACTCCCCTCCCTCAGGCCTTCCTGTGTGATGTGACAGAAGGAGCTGGGTTTCTCAAACACTCAATGCGGGCTTCCCCCCACCCCCACCCCCGTCCCTCTATACAAAGATCAGACCACTGACCCTTGGCAGTGCTCAGAAATTTCAACTTCTTTTCCTTCCCCAGCGGTCAGGCTGAGTGTCACTGGGCCACCTGGCCCCTCTCCACCCCCTGCCATCCATCACTCATAGAGAAAGGGGCAGGTAACAGAGCAGTGGCCGTGCCAGGCCAGCCTTGTCCTCATAGAGATGCTGTTCAAAAGAACGTGAAGAAACGCAGGGGTGAGGACCCAAAGAGCAACACCGCAGAGACCTTTAGGTGGCATCAAAGGCACCTCCAAAAAGGTGACATGTAACTGACACAAGAAGGATGGAAAAGAGCCGGTTGCAACGGAGCATAATGGAGCAACAGGTGAAAATAAGTGAACAGACAAGAGCAACAACCATCCGTGTGCACCCCCAGGTCCACTGCAGCACTATTCACGACAGCAAAGATGTGGAAACAACCTAAGTGACCATCAGTGGATGAATGGGTAAAGAAGGTGTGGTCTACACGCACACTGGAATGCTACTCAGCCATGAAAAAGAGCGAAGTCCTGCCATCTGCAAACATCGTCGTGGCATCATCACGCGCCTGCAAACACAACAGCGCCAGGCAGCCAATGCCCCCTAGTGGGGTCTGAGCCTGGCTCCAGGCAGCCTCTTAAAGCTTCCAGGGTCACGAAACCCCAGCGTCCCCTCTTTGTGCTATCAGCCCTGGAAGTGATGGCATCTCTGCAGTGAGTATGTCCTTGTTACTTCAATGTTCTCTTTTCAATCTTCTAATGCATGGGTAGCCAATTCTCCATATTAAATTCTCTCTGCTAAAATAACTGACGTAGTTTCTGTTTCCCTGACCAGACCTTGACTGATACAAGCAGACAATAGTAACTTTTTATTATAAGCCTCCTATGCAATTGGTTTTTTTTTTTTTAAACCTCTAAACAGGTACTACTTCTTGTTAACCTCTTATAACTCTGTGATATAAGTGTTATGAGAGTGCAGCACCATGTAGAAGGAAAACCTTGTCTACACGGGATGGGTCATGGAAGACTTGCCAGGGGAAGTGACACCTAAGCTAAATTTGAATAATTAATTGGACCTTTGTAACCTTGGTGAGGGGCTGGGGCATTTTTCTGAGGACTATGGAGATCCTTCAGGAGTTTTCAACAGAGGGTTACAATCATATTTGCTGGCAGCAGACACCCCCAATGTCATTGTGCTGACCTTGAGCGCACTGAGCCCTCACTCTCAGCCAAGTCACATCTGCCCCAGGTGTTTGTCCAAATTCCAGACCTCCTTGTTGCCCCAGGTACCTCCTCAAAACATATCAGTGCTGTGTCTCTTCTTCTCAGGAAATTTGTTAGGGCACTAGTTAGTGTGATAAACTAATTCACAGTGAAGTGTTAGCAAACAAAAATGGTTTATCTCTCCTCAGGGTATTTTCATTTTAATGGAGACTCGGTTGACAAATATTTACTGAATGGTCTATTACATGCAAGAAACTATGTAAAACTCCTGGGGGAGGTGGGGGTGGTGGTGGCTTGACCTAAATAAATCGGTCTCTAATAATAGAACTTTAGGCTCATAGGGAACATATTGTAGGCAGCAGATAACTTTCTTATCTCTGGTTAAACCACATAAGCATCTGTCGGGTCTACCCCAAGATGTCCCAGGCACTTCCAATGGAGATGATGTTCACCACCTAAGTGGTGTTGAGTCATCGCTGCCGTATTGGGGACTCAGGAGCCAATCCCTGCCTTGTGTTCTAGGATCCTGTAGTCTGCCCCCATGCACTGAGGAGCCCACCTCCCGTTCTTGGCCACCCTCTGCCTGCTCCTGGATCCCTCAGTCTTCAGGACTTCCACCAGGCACACTTAGCAAGGGCCCTCTCGGCACCTGGCACCGTGCCAGGTCTGAAGGACATGGGGGGGCATGGAAGGATGGACCCCCAAGATAAATGAGACCCAGCCTGCTTTTAATTCAGTGTGGGATGGAGTCTCCTTTGGAAAGTGGAGCCTTCTCAAACTGGCTGGCACCCTTCTCCCTCCTGCTGCCTCCTTAGGCAGCTACACCCCCTCCTGGTCTTCCCACTCCATGGTCAGGCCGCCCTCACCCCTCCCCAGCTTGGCTCACCGGTACCCACCTCCCCTCTGGCACCTTCCCACTCACTCACTGCTCCCTTCCTAGGCGCCCCTGCAGAGGAAGGTGCTGAAGGAAGAGGCTGAACCTAGAGTCCTTTGACTCGCTGTCTGTTATCCAGAGAAACCCTTACTTATGCCTTGGCTGTGTTTCCTGAACTCACCGTGCCCATCTCTAAAATGGGCATGACTCAGACCCTCATCCCCTAAGACAGTCTAGAACTTCCTTCTCCAGCATCCCTGCTCGACTCCCACCCTCCATCCATTAAGAAACACCGCCATCTAGTGGTTCTATGGGGGACCTGCAATACAGAGGCATCCTCCCGATAGAGGGACTATAGAAGTAACTAGAAACAGGGAGACCCCCCTATCCCACGCTTCCCTCTGAAATTTCTCTCCCCACCCCCCTGAAGTGCCCCGCAAGATCCTCAGATAGCGCGGGAGTCAAGACCACTGTTGAAAAGGCCGTGTGTAAAAAAAGGCAAAGAAAAGGCCATGTGTGCCTTAAAAGAAGGCCCAGAAGCATCCTGGGGGGCAAGGGGAGAGAGACCTTGGATGGAACACATCCTGGATAACCCACGAAGTGAATCATAGGAGCTGAGTACAGGCCAGATTCGAGGAGCGGAGCAGGGGCCCCACCCCCTACTGCCGTCTCAGGGAGGGCCACGGACAGCAAGACGGATGGAAGCAGCTTTCTGCCAATCACTCATCCACCAGCCGCTCCATCATGTGGACCACAGATGCTTATTCAGCAGTCCCAGGTGCCCAGAGCACCGGGCAGCTGACAGTGTGTGTGTGTGCGCGTGCGCACGCAGCGGGGCAGGTATGCTAGGGAAGAAGATGCATGCAGTGTGAATAACTGGTCGACATAAGCAGGTGAGCCACACAATAATCTAAACTCATTTATTCAACAAATGCTTCCCGAGCACCTGCCGTGTGCCAAGCATAGAGAGTCACCTCCTGAGCTGCAGAGGGCCCCCCCCCCCCGACCTGCTAGCTACCTAAGCCTCCCCCCCATCCTCTAACTGACCTACTTTACATAAACGCAAGACAACTTCACCATTGTCTTTCATCTCCGCATCCCCAGTACCTAGCACACATGAGGTGCCTAATAAGTGCTTATTGAAACCATGAATCCAGTACACCCCCCTGCCCAAAGCAGGAATCCCGTCTGATAATGTCACTGAAGGTTGCTCACCCAGCCTTCTTGAACACTGTCACCCATGGCTACTGATTATTTCATATACTGTTCGGCCATCAGGGCAAGCGACAGAAATGCAACTCAAATGGAGAGAAATGCAACTCACTGGAGCAGAGAAGGGGGGTCAGTGGCCCCCAGAGCTGTGTAGGGAAATAAACAGTGGAGCTGGGTCGGGACAAGCTGGATTCCGGGAGGATGGTGTCAGGTTTTTCCCCATTTCTCTCAATCTCTCAGTCTTTCTTAACCCCAAAAATCACATCCCCATCTCCAGTTTCTGCTGCTTTTTGTCACTGGCCTTGCCCTGTAATGCCCCAGGATGGAGGGAGATGGCCACGGGCCTCTCCAGGCGGGCATGATCCTAACTCAGGGTCCCGGAGGGCTCTCTCTCCCTCTCCCACTGAAGATACCCTGAGGAATACGTCAGGGGTGACTCTGAGGGGGCCGGCTCAGATCCCCAGCCCTGGGATCCACTCCCATGGCCTGGGAGACAGGTTCAATCGTCCAGGGGCCACACATCTGCCCATGTGGCCAGGCAGATGAGGAAGGACACTAGCAGTGACCACCCACCAGAATCCTGGGCAATGGGGGAATGGGACAGGTGATCCCCCAAATGAAGGCGGGTGAGTTACCAGGAAGAGGCAGGCAGATGCTATGGAGATACAGTGAATGGAATAGCATCCTCTGTCCGGGAGCAAGAATGTCCCGTCCTCTTCAAGGTCCTTCTAGGCAGACTAAGAATCAAGTTGACATGAGACAGATTAACAGGAGAAAATCAAATTTAATAGCATACGTGCGGGGAATCCACACAGACACAGAAATTCCAAAGATAGTCAGGCACAATGAGGTACATATGTCATCCTGAACTAAGGAGGAGGGGGTAGGGGTCTGGGACTTCAAGCAGAAGGAATGCACTTCACAGGAAGATGAAAACCAGGAAATATTTGCAGGGCCACTCGGAAACAATGGGACAGAGAGGACTTTGATCGACCAGGCCTTGCTAGCTTCCTCCCTGCCTAGCCTCCCTGTTCCCATCCTAACGAGGTTATCCATGGTGACAGCTCTGTTCCTGGAGCAGGTCCTCTGCTCTAGTTCTTTTTAGGCAGTTGGAGGGTGGGGAGTGGGGGGAGGTAGAGAGCTTTTCCTGAATCTGCTGGGTTTTGATTGCTTTTTAACGCAAGGTAGTCTTCATGCCAAAATGGCCCGTCTGGGGGAGGGGTTGCCCTCGCTCCTACACCCCTAAAAAGTCACGTCCACCTGGAACCCCAGAGTGTGACCTTATTTGGAAACAGGGGCCCAGCTCACTTCCCGAAGCCACGCCCACTAACTGTGGCTGGATGCAGGACCGCAGGTCAGGTGACCCCTTCCTCCGCTGTGTGTCCTGGGCACGCACACGTGTGACGCAGCAGAGGCTGAATGGTCCTAGGGGTTTTCTAGTTTAGTGCCCCCCCCAAACACCACTACAATGAGTAAACTGAGGCCCATAGAGGCTAAACAGACTGCCCATGTTCAGATTGCTGAAGAAAGAGAAGAACCCTTGATAAATATTCTATTTCTTTATTTTTATCTGATTAATTAGGAAAAACTGGAGTGTTTGCTAATCGTTGCTGAGAACACTGGAATTGTCAGAAAGCTAAGCGCTTCTCAGTAGCGGGCAAAGCACTGGGAACACAGCTGCCTATTCTCTGGCCTAAAATTATGACAGGGTCAGCAGGACCTAAAAGCCCTGGAGAGGGTCTTCCCTCGTCACCCTCCGCGTTTAATTGTTTGGAAATCAGAGAGTGCAGTCACCTTCTGGTCCGTTCTTCTCCAGCCTGAAATTTCCATTCTTCGAAACATTTCTTTCCTTGATAAGGTTTCCCGACCCTCCACATGCTGGTTGGCAATCTCTGTCTCCCTGGCTCTGGCCTCCCTCCCACCAGCCAGTGGACCAGGGTCTGCCCCAGTGGGGAGGCTGGAGGGGTGCAGGCCAGGGACAGGACAGGCATGGGGAGGGGTGTACTGTGTCTTCCCCATCTGCTCCCCCTCTCCACTGGCCGCAGGAGCAGAGGTGCATTGCTCAGGAGCTCAGTCTCAGCCCTCCCCCCTGCCAAGCGGGACCCCAGCCTCCCAGCCCTGCCCAGACAGCAACTCAGAACCACTGGCCAGCAGCCCCTTCTCCAAAGCAGTCTGTTCTACTGCCTGATTCAGGACCTCCGATCTGCTCCCTGTCCCCAGTTCCCGGGGCTGTGAGGTGCTGACTCCTTTCCCACCCCGGAAGCTGAGAAGAGGGGAGCCCCGTGGTGCTGTCCTCTCTCCCTGTTCACAGACTTGGGACCCTTCCTGGGAAACGCTTTGAAGCCTCCTCAAAGCCAGTGGCATTGCATACCGTCACCAAGTGGCAGAAAAACCCCGCTCCCCCCCGCCCCGCCACCTCCAGTTAGCAAGCCCCAAGGGCAAATGGCAGCGCCGTGGCTCACTGCACACTAACCCCTGGGATGACAAATCAGGTCCAGGACCCAGCGTCGGGTCAGTCCCTCGGGGACAAAGCAAGAGCTGAGAGGCCACGGTTTCAGGAAAGCATATCCATGGGCCCTTCCTCTGCGGCCAAGCTGCCCCTCTCCACCCCCTCCAGCCATCATCCCTCTGAAGTTGGGATGCTGGGAGGTTCTTCCAAATAACAAGCAGCTTCAAAAAGAACTGCTCGGGAGCTTGGGGCCAGAAAACCAGGCGGCGGATCTGAGTTATTAAGCACCGGGGTGACCGAGTGCTGCCTGAGCTAGGCACTGAGGAATACAAGCGTGCTCTGTGGCCCGGCTGCTCTCTGCCGTGCTCCGGCTAGGCCGCTGAGCCTCTCCGCGGGTGGCCTCTGGTTCTGGCAGCCTGGAGAAGGGGCACAGCTCATTGATCCCACCACAGCCCAGCGAGGGTCTCTAGCGCTGGCTCCTCACCCGGCCCCTCCCTTTGCCTCTGCCTCATTCCCCCAGATCCTTAGTTAGGAAGATGCAAATACTCCTTGTCCATTAGCGAGATAATTCCAACAGATGCCCGCAGGGCGAGGGCCCCAAGCCTCCTCCCGCCCACTCCCCAACCCCAGACAGTGAAGTCCAATGTGCGACTATGTTGGGGCGGGACCCAAGACAGCAAGGCGCCAGGAACCATCACTAGCCCACCTGCCCCCTTAAGAACCTGAGCCCCCTCCCCACCCTCCGGCCTTGGCTTCAGAGCAGGGGGCTGAATCTCATCAACAAGAAATTTGAAGCCATTAAAATACAATAAAAGAGAAATTAAATGTAATCGCTCTGTAAATTATAACTAATTGAAACATCAATTGTAATTTTTATGATCTGCATTCAGAGTGAGTGATGCTAGGAGCCAGGGAAGGAAAGTTAAATGATGGTGGGATGTCCTGAAATGCCCCCCGCCCCCCGCCTCCACCCCTCTCCTCCTGCTGGCTTCCTTCCCTTCTCTTCCAGACCCTGCCCTAACGCACTCCTCCAGAAGCTTCCCGGTATAGCTGCTCCTCATGCCCTCAGAGGCCTCAGCTTGCTCTTGTTTGGAATACTTTCTATGTAGGGCCCCAACCGACCCCCATGTTTCCCTGAAAACCCAAAAAGGACTGGGTCTCCTATATCCTTCCTGGTGCCCCACATTTGGACCAAGACGCCAGGTCCCAGCCAACACACGCCCGGTAACCAGATCCCAAGCACGGCAGTTAGAAGAAAGCGCCTGGAAGCCAGAGATCCTCCCAGAACTTCCTTTGTGCCAGCCATACAACAGCAGACTCATGAGTCTGGAGGCACTGTAGGGTCATCTGGTCCATCCCCCTGCCTCCCTCCCCGCTGGGTCCTGGGGTTGTTCAGCACCAGCACCAGCTTCCCTCCCATAGGTCTGCCCACGAGGGGCTGTGACAGGGAAAACGTGGGTGACCCTCCACGGGCGTGGGCACCCCACCACACACATTCAGGTGGCTCTTCTTGCCTGTCCCCCTCTGCAGACTTGTTCCCCTCCGTCGGCTCCCAGCTCTCCGCTCTGTGTGCAGGCACAGGAGGGCACACAGGGTGCAGGGGTGTGGTGAGCAGCCCTGCATGCGAGGCTCGACCACAAGGTAGCTATGGGATGCGCACAAGCCACGTAGCTTCCCTCGAAAACTGGGTTTTCTCCGGGGACCCTAGAAACAGTGGCACCCACCGAGAGGCTTGGGGTAGCCATGACAGCATTTGTAATGCCCTTAACACAGAGCCGAGCCCGGAGTGGGCGCCCACAACTCCAGCAATCCTCACTGTGATTGCTGTCATCATTCACCCCGGGTCCAGACTGATTCCGTCCCGCTCACGTGCTGAGCAGGCAGTAGCCCTGACTGGGGGGGCTGCCCACACCTTCTCGCGCCTGCAAGCTCCTCCGGATTTTGCAGAGCCAATGGAGCCCCCTCGGGGCAGGGAAACAAGCCCCTGGTCTCTGCTTCTGTGAGCAGCCTTCTGCATGATGGAAGGAACCAGGTCTCTGGGGTGGCCAACTCCCAGCTGAAGAGGCAGGAGAGACAAGGCCAGGAAGGCCAGTCCACTCCCACCCTCCCCAGAAAAAGCCTTTTCCTGTAGAGTTTTGTTTTGAGGTGTTTTGGGGGAGGTGTGGAGGACAGACTTCCAGAGTTGCCAGGACACCCTTGGGCCCCATTGCTGATGAGCTGACCGATGCCCAGAACCACCCATCGCAGAGCACGGTAGACACTGGCTGATGACCCGAATGCCCAGCTTTTCAGTCGCCAACCAGTGGGAGATCAACACCTTAAAAGAAATTTTTTAAAGATTTTATTTATTTATTTATTTATTTGAGAGGGAGTGAGAGTGAGAGAACACAAGCAGGGGGAGCGGCAGAGGGAGAGGGAGAAGCAGGCTCCTTGCTGAGCAGAGAGCCCTAAAAAAATTTTTTTTAAGATATAATTCACATACCATGAAGTTTACTCCTTTAAAGTGTGCATTTCAGGGGTTTGTAGTATATTCACGAGGGTGTGCGACCCTCACCACTACCTAATTCCAGAACATTTCCATCGCCCTGAAAGAAACCCCGCCCTCATTAGCAGTCACTCCCCAGCCCCCAGCACCCACTAACCTGCTTTCTGTCTCTAGACATTTGCCGATTCTGAACCCTTCACCAAACTGGAATCCTACACCTTTGAGGTCTGACTTCTCTCACGTAGCAAAGGATGTTCAAGCTTCAGCCGTGTTGTGGCAGGAGTTAGTGCTCTCTTCCTTTGTGGGGCTGGAGAATATTCTGGGGTATGCATAGACCACATTTTATGTATCTGTTCCTCAGCTGATGGACATTTTAGGTTATTTCCCTTTTTTGGCCATTGTGAATAATGCTGCGATGAACATTCATGTACAATGTATATTTTCGATTCCCTGGGGCACATATAAACCTAGAACTGCCGGATCGTATGGTAGCTTTAAGCAAAGGCGTCATATGTTTAACGTTTTTAGGAACTGCCAAACTATTTTCCAGAGTGGCTGTACCATTCCTACTCTGTACAAATCATATAAAAATGAGTTGCTAGAAAAATAAAATTTAGATAACTCACAAAAAGAAGCCTAATTGTTGTTACTGTTAAGTCAACATGTATAAAATTACCTTGTCAAGGGCTATGGAAATTTCTGGATGCTTCCTCTCAATGTCTGCCCTTCCTTGGTGGAGGACAGGCAAGGAGCAGCTCTGGGACTGGCCCGGCCCACAGCCAGACCCTCCATCACGGCTTCTCCAGCCTTGTCTCTTGTCCGTGCCGTCCCCAGGTGTCTTCGTGGCCCCCTCCCTGTGGACCCTAAGCTCTAACCAGGACACTGTTTGGAGTGAAAGGGACAGCCACTAGTTATTATTCCAGGACACTAGACATAAACCAGAACTGTCCTGGGCCAATGAGGACGTGCAGTCCCTCCACCAAGGAACTGAACTTCAGCCACAGGGAGGATCTGTGGAAAGGATGAGACAAGAAAACAGAGGACACTGGAGAGGACTAGAGCAACGGGTCCCCTCACTCGGGTCCCAGCTGCTCCTCTGGAGGCCCTCAGCCCCGGTCATGGTCATCCTCCTCCAAACCCCTGCCACTGCCACTTTCTCTAAGTGTGGAATACGTCCCGCCTCCCGAGCAATGTCACCGGGCCCTACCTCCTGGGCAGATACCCTCCTCCCTGCACAGTTCCAACTGTCATGGCCAAGTCTTGGAGTCATGGAGAGCCCAAGAGAAGAGGGGACCCCCTGCGGCCCCTCCCTTCCGATGGGGGCCACGGGTGGATCACGTACTTTAGCGTCTCTCAGAACTGAGTGTTTCCTCCTTGTGCCCCCGCACCCACGTGGGGGAGCACTCCCTGAGTGCTGGCCACGTGCCTGAAGGGAAGGAGCCTTGATGCCCCTACGGCAGCCAGTTAGATGTCCTAGAAGCCAGAGATGCTCAGGCTTCTCAGGGGCCACAGGGGGTCAGTCAGTCAGTCAGCCTGGGAGTCCTCATGTCCTACTGAAAACTGGAGAAAAGAGCAATGAGAAGCAAAAACGTGAAGGCAAGGGCTCCCCGCGTTCCCGGGTTACCGGAGTGGCAGGATCTCCCTGGGGCTGAGATTTGTGGCTCCTGGTTAAATGCCGGGGTTTAATGGGCTTGCTAGGGAAAAATATTTTTAGTGAGCAGTAAATGTCTCCCTGATGCCTGCAGTCGTAATTACTTCAGCGAGACAGTCGCTCCTTAACATGCTCTTAACCAGCAGGTGGGGGAGGGGCTCTGGATGGAGGCACCAGGTCAGGGGGCCGAGGGCTCCCCCACACAGGGACCAAGCGAGGATGACAGTGGCCTGGGGAACCAGGGCGTGGGGCAGCCAGGGTGGGGGGTGTGCTTAGGTGTGTGAATGCTTCCAATTAGATTATTCAGTCGTTCAACAAACTTTAACTAACCTGCTAATAATAATACAGGTCAAGCCCTTGGGTGCCAGGCACTGTGCTAAGTAAACACTTTATAGGCATTATTCATTACGAAAAAAATATTTTTTAAAGATTTTTATTTATTTGTCCGAGAGAGAGAGCACAAGCAGGGGGAGCAGCAGAGGGAGAGGGAGAAGTAGGCTCCTCACTGAGCAGGGAGCCCGATGTGGGACTCAATCCCAGGACCCTGGGATCACTACCTGAGCCGAAGGCAGACGCTTAACGACTGAGCCACCCAGGCATCCCCGGAAAAAATATTTTAAAACCATATGCAGCAAGTATCATTATTATTATCACCCCCTTACAAAAGGAAGAGCCGTCTCAGAGGGATTGAAGGTTCCAGATGAAAGACACAGAGGACGTAGAAATAAGTGAGACACAGTCTCTGCCTGGGTGAGGTTAAAATCAAGGGCAGGGTGGGCCAGAATGAACAGAAACCAGATCTTTTTTTTTCTTTTTTTTTTAATTTTTTATTGTTATGTTAACCACCATACATTACATCATTAGTTTTTGATGTAGTGTTCCATGATTCATTGTTTGTGCGTAACACCCAGTGCTCCATGCAGAATGTGCCCTCTTTAATACCCATCACCAGGCTAACCCATCTTCCCACCCCCCTCCCCTCTAGAACCCTCAGTTTGTTTTTCAGAGTCCATCGTCTCTCGTGGTTCATCTCCCCCTCCAATTTCCCCCCCTTCATTCTTCCCCTCCTGCTATCATCTTCTTTTTTTTTTCTTAACATATATTGCATTATTTGTTTCAGGGGTACAGATCTGTGATTCAACAGTCTTGCACAATTCACAGCGCTCACCATAGCACATACCCTCCCCAGTGTCTATCACCCAGCCACCCCATCCCTCCCTCCCCCCACCACTCCTGCAACCCTCAGTTTGTTTCCTGAGATTAAGAATTCCTCATATCAGTGAGATCATATGATATATGTCTTTCTCTGATTGACTTA
Source organism: Phoca vitulina (assembly GCF_004348235.1). Classification (NCBI taxonomy): domain Eukaryota; kingdom Metazoa; phylum Chordata; class Mammalia; order Carnivora; family Phocidae; genus Phoca; species Phoca vitulina. The sequence continues at coordinate 10,391,185 of NW_022589744.1, forward strand.
TTTCACTCAGCATAACACCCTCCAGTTCCATCCACGTTGTTGCAAATGGCAAGATCTCATTCCTTTTGATGGCTGCATAATAGTCCATTGTATATATATATACCACATCTTCTTTATCCATTCATCTGTGGATGGACATCTTGGCTCTTTCCACAGTTTGGCTATTGTGGACATTGCTGCTATAAACATCAGCAGAAACCAGATCTTTTTAATCCTTTTATTGAATTATTAAATACACGCCTACTCTGCATAAGACATGCAGAGCATGGCACATTTTTGCCCAGTGGACAGCTCTGCAAACCAGCCCCCACCCCCCAGGAGCCCAGAAGCCCCCTCTTGACCTTTCCCATCACTGCCTTCCCCAAAGGTAACCATTGTCTTGACCTTTGTCATCATGAGTTAGTATTTCCTGAACAGTTAGATTTTGTAGGGGATGATAAATGGTGGGGAAACCATATGCATGCGTATTCTGGAGGGATGGGGCACACGGCCCCTGGCATGAAGACTCCAGAGGAGGTGATGTCAGAACCAAGTCTTGAGAATGGGGTGTGTGTGACCATCCAACTTTATTGCCTCCAAATCTCTCACCTCTGGCCGCTGATGTCCTTTCTGGAAAGAGATGAGTTCAAGCAGGAGTCTGGTCAGCGCAGGGTTCCTCAACCCCCACACTACTTACTGACACTTGGGGCCAGATCACTCTTGGTGATGGGAGCCGTCCCAAGCCCTGCTGGGTTCTTTGCAGCATCCCTGGTTCTACCCACTAGATGCAAGCAGAAACCCTCTTCCCAAGTTGGGATCCCCAGAAATGTCTGTGGTCACTGCCCACTGAGCCTGCCACCCCTTGTTGAGAATCCGTGGGTGAGCTAGGGAGAACTGTCCAGTGACCAACAAGAGCCGGGAATAAGAGACCTAGTGTGCGCTCCCAGGAGGACTGTGCCTGGATGCAGGGAGATAAACAACCTTAGCTTAGCTCAGGGGATCCCAGCACTGGTCTGCATCTCCCAGCAACCACAGGGCACTTGGGAACTCGCAGGCGGTCAGCCCCAGAAGCAAATGTCCCTGAGCTAAAGGCAGGATTTGCTCCCTGCTCCAGGGAGATAAGAGGAAGACCGCCACTCGGAGGAGCCTTCCCGCTGCTGGAATCGGATTTCAATTACAATGATTAGCACCGTTTATTTATTTCGAGTCCACATACAATCTACTGTGCATACAATCTACTCTGCTTTATGGTGAGTTTAAAGAAATCAAGGAGGGTTGGGGGGGGGGAAGCGATTTAGCCCAAATTGAAAAAGTCCTTCTGTAATTACGAGATTGGAGAATATCCACTGAGGGGATCAATAATGGGAAATCTAAGTGCCACTGTTTGCCGAGATTACAGTTTGTGAATCGCTCCTTCTTGGATTTTAATTTTCTCTCTCATTGTCATGTCGCCACGAGCAGTGATTCCAGCCTAGCTTGAGAGAGGCGGGCCATGGGGCTGGAGCAAAGCAGGGGCCAGGCAGGCGTATCTGACCCTCTATGAATTTTTTATGGCTGTGTAACAAATTGCTACAAACTTAGTAGCTTAGAACAACACACATGTATTATCTCACGGTTTCCGTGGGTCAGGAGTCTGGTCATGGTTTAGCTGGGTCCTCTGCTCAGGGTCTCACAGGCTGCACTCAAGGTGTTGGCTGGGACTGGGGTTTCCTCTGAGGCTGAGTCCTCTTTCGAACACATGTAGTTCTTGGCAAAATTCATTTCCTTAACAGCTGTAGAACGCTGGCAGATTGCTTCCTCAAAGCCAGCAAGAGAGAGAGCCTCTGATTTTCAGACCAGCTCTTAAGGAGCTCCCCTGATTAGGTCAGGCCCACCCAGGATAATCTCCATTTTAATAAACTTAAAGTTAGCTGTTTAGAGACCTTAATTACATCCACAGAATTCCTTCACCTTTGCCATATTCTATGGGTTAGCAGCAAGCCATAGGTCCCAGCCACACTCCAGGGAAGAGGATTATACAATAGCATGGGTCAGTGGAGTCCTTTTAGAATTCTGCCTTGCACACCTACCATCAGAGCTTGCTCTCCAAGCTTTACAGATTCCCAGAACCAGACCATGGAAAGATGTCCTGCCCTGAGCTAGCCTCACATCTACAGGCCTCCCCTGTCCCAGCCTGAGGGACTGCCCCACAAACAACCCAGCTGCCAGCAGCTGACTGAGAGCCTTTCCACATGGGAAAGTGGAGAAAACACCCAGCAATCTAACACAATGTGACTCCCTGTCCAGTGCTCTTTGCTGCAGACCAGAGCTACACTCACTGGTCTCTGGTCCTCTCTATATCCCAAACCCCAGAAAGGATTCCTGGATGCTTGACCCAGCAGCCTTGGCCAGCTACCTTCCTTCTTCCCAGGACGCCGAGCACAGGACAAGATGCAAGCAGGTCCTCCAGGCTGGAGGAGGGGGGGGACCCCAGTCACCATTCTAACAATTGCCCCACCATACTACTCACGAGCCTCCGTCCTTCTTCAAGACCTAGCTTAGATGTCACCCTGGATTAACCTCAGGCAGCCTGCTCACTGCTAGCTTCCACGGTTTGCATTGTGCTGGTTTGCTCTTATTTTTATGTTTGAATCTCTCTTTCACACTGGTACATATATTACTTAGGATTAGATTCAGCTGATCATTAAAACCTAAAAATAACGGGAAAAAGAGTTAGAGGTTAATTTCTCTCTCCCATTGCAATCTGGATGTTAGCAGCCCAGGACTGGTCTAGAAGGTCTGTTCGGCACAGTCCTCAAAAGACTTACCCTTCTTCTGACATGTTGCTCCAAGCTGGCTGGCTTCCAAGTCCAATAAGGCTGCTCCAGCTCCAGCCATCACCCCCATAGTTCAACCAACAGGAAGGAGGAACAGAAGGAGAAGGGCAGGAGAAGGGCATGCTCCCTCCCTTTATGCCATTTCTCCTTATACCCCATTGGCTACAATGTAGTCACATGGGCACAGGTAACTGCAAAGAATGCTGGAATATGTAGTTTTTATTCTGGATAGCCCTATATGATGAAAGAATGGGGAAGTGGATGTGGGGATTTCTGGAAATCTCTGTTCTAATTTCCCTATCTGTCTTGTGTATGCAACCTAAGGGATAGGACATTTCTTTTGCATCCAAATCCTTACCTACCCCTTCAATAGCCTGGCCACAATTCTATATCCATTGATTGATTCACCAAACACTTTATTCATGCATTCTTTCCCTTGCTCCACCTCCATCTACTCATTTATTCCCTGGTCCATCCATTCATTCATTTCTCAAGAAACTCTCTCACGGCTTGCACAGTGCTGGGCATGTGGTCAGTATTCAGGATGTGGAGAGGATAACACATACCCTGCACTCAAGTTGCTTACAAACCGGTAGGGAAAACAGCCAAGGAAATGTAGCATTTTAGCATCTTGATGTAGGTGCTACGAGAATGTGCAAAGGTTGCCATGCAGACACCGTGGGCCCTAACCCCAACCCACGTGGGATGGCATACACGGTGTCCAGGGGGAGGTGACCTCTCATCTGAGTCTTGGAAAAACAGGGAGCAAAAGGAGCATAAAGGACATTCCAGAGGGTAGCCTAGAACAAAGCTGTCCCCTGTCTGAGGTGCTGATCCACCGGCCCAGCCAGGAGCGGGGTTTGGAGGTGAGGTCAAGCCAGTCCTTGCTTCCCACCTCTCCCCCACTCTGGGCCGGCACTACAAGTGGGCAGGTGAGATGGCAGAGGGGTGGCACTTAGCTACACACTAATTTTCAGAACGACCTTCCCGTCTCCCCTGTCTGTCTCGCCTGTCAGTCTGTGACCATTAAATCTCTCATTAGCAAATGAGATTTGGATGGGCTCATTAAGATGAGGGATGGCCCCCAAAGTGCAGCTGGCTGGGGGTGAGTTAGAGCTCCTCTTCTCCCTCTTTATCAGAAAATAATCCACCTCACATTCTGTGCACCCCTTCTCAGGCCTACTACCAGGCTCAGACCACCACTTGGGGGCTGTTCAGGGGACCAGTTTAAAGAAAGGTCAGGTCAGACAACAATAAACAGCATCCAGCTGCTTATTCCCACACACCCACAGTCACCCAATCAGAGCCTGGGCTTCTGTCCCCTCATATGGAAGCTCAAACTCCTGAATGGGACATTCCAAACCCTTCCCGATCACGTCTCAGTCCTCCTCCCCATCCTCCCCTCCCATCCTCCTACATGTCCCCCCCATTTGGGCAATGGCTCCTGACCTGATGTATGTTACACCAGCTCGTGAAAGCTGCTTGCTGCTCATTCAAAAGTCCACGTCACACAGACAGCTTGAAATCGGCCGTGGTGGGAGTATTTACACCATAGGAATTGGCACATGGCACAAATGAAGAATATTTTTATCAGAAAGCCAGATTTTAAACATCTGCTAGCACACCCCTGTCGGAAGGTCTGGGCATGTCTTGAGTCTCTCCCCATCTTTGTATGCACTGTTCCCTCTGTTGGGTTCTCCTTCCACTCCCTAAAAAGCCTTCTGTCTCTCTTCTCTGCCTGCTGAGATCCTAGTCACTTGCTGAAGCCCTCCAGGCAGGCGCCCAATCCCAGTCTTCTGTGTTCCTGTGGTACAGGGATCACAGGCCCCAACCAGGACTTCTACCTTAAGGATCATTCCGTTTCCGAAAGTGAGAACCAATTCAAACCAGCTGCAGGAAAATGTAGAAATGTGGGGAGGGGACCTCACAGTACCTGGAATAGAAAGTTCCATGGCTTCCCCCCAAAGAAGAGCCCTTTGCCTGCTCATTTGCATGAAATCCCAGACCAATCCACCACACACTAGAGCTTCTAGGTTTTGGTTCCAAACCCAGGACTGTCTCCGGGTTAGTCCGATTATCTGAGACCACGGGGTGCAGTCACATAGTCATGGGGACGGGGCATAGCCACCCCCACCTCCTCAGCAGGAGCTGCGGGGCTGGTTCTGAGAAGGGCAAAGGGCAGAAAAGCCATCTCCTGGGCTGGAGGGCAAAAAACGTGTCTGTGCATCTCTAGAACCCCAATCCCAGTGCCGATGAGGAGCTCGATAAATATTTGCAAATTACATTTGGAATGTCCCATTTGTCTCAGTTTTGGCCCTTCTTCAGCAACCTGTGACTCACGTGGTCCGTGAAGAGAGAGGCAAAAGCTTTCCACAAGGGATCCCTCCATGCCCAAGCAATGAGGCATCCTTTGGTCCTCGAATGACTAGCTGTGTGACCTTGGAAGAGTAGCTTAACCTCTCTGTGCTTCAGAGGCCTCATCAGTAAAATGGGGATTGGAATCGTACCTCACGGAGGGTTGTTGCAAGGATGACAGGAGATGATCTTCCTGGACCTGACACATAGTAGGTAGTCAACCCAGTGGTAGCTTTTGTTGCCTGGTCCACCTGAAGCCACAATGAGGGTTCCTTTCCAGTCAGTCACACACACCCAGGCTCTTCCAGGCCCGTGCTCTTAGAATGCTAAATCCAAGTGTTGGGCCACGTTGACCACGGACTGCGGCCACTCCGACCCTCTCCTGGGAGGTCTGGGCTGAAGACGGTGGCCGCTGTAATTAATAAGCCAACTGTCCCTGTCCTGCTCCATTAATAGATCCGCCTGTCGGCAAGGGCCCAGAGGGAAATTCTGAACAGGGAGGTAGGAAAGAAGTAGACAGGAGCCCGAACACGTCCAGCCAGCATCCAACCTGCCCTCCATCTCTACCCCACCTTCTATCGCCTCCCGCCCCTCAGCCCCTGAGGCTGCCTCTTTCCAGAGGCCTTGGGCTACATCTAAGGGGAGGAATGACAGAGCAAAGGAGCAACCATGTCCCCTCCGCAGGTGCTCGGAGAGCAATGGGGTTGGGGACGAGAGAGGAAGCAGTCACCACAGGATATGGACGGCAGCCCCTGTGGAGAGCCCCCTTCCCAGAGACTCAGCCAGACAGCAGGTGGGTCGAGGCCCCTTCTGCCTCTATCCTTCCTTCTCCAAAGATGCTGGGATCCCAGCGACAGGGAGTGGTGTGGTTGCCGGGAACCTCTGGGGAGAAGGCAGTAGCAAAGGTTTCTCACCATGGGGACCCCTGCCAGTCGGCTCCTCCTTGCTCACAAGCCAACGGGCCACTTCCCCGAACCCTTGATATCAAGTCTGGCTTTGCACAGACTGGTTTTCCCTGCTCACACACCCCAGAGAAGGATCCAGGAAGGACATGGGAATAGTGACCCAGTTCCCACCCTAACCGTGGGGCTGCTGGCCTCCATGGCTGAAATCCTGGTGTCTCCTTCCCCCGACTCCGGCTTCCTCTGGGGGACTCTCGCCCTCGCTAAGAGCGCACGGGCTCCGAGGCAGGCACCACGCACACATGCACGTGGTGCCTCAGACTCAGGCAGCCCACAGACCCCTGGAGCCCCTGCTTCCAGCTGCGCCGCAGCCTTGAGTGCTGTCTCTAATCTCCTCACCTTGGGAGGCATTGCAGCGCTCTGGTAATTGCTTTTGGAAACGCGGTCACCAGTTCAGTTGGTAGAACTTGTCCTGGGTGATGTAACGCCATGAAGTTTCGGGCCTGTTTCTCTGGAAGCATAGGCGGCTGAGTGGCTGTGCGTGCACGCGGGCTCACCTGTGCGCGGATGCACGTACGCGGGCTCACCTGTGTGTGGGATGCACGCACGCGGGCTCACCTGTGCGTGGATGCACGCACGCGGGCTCACCTGTGCGCGGATGCACGCACGCGGGCTCACCTGTGCGTGGGATGCACGCACGCGGGCTCACCTGTGCGCGGATGCACGCATGCGGGCTCACCTGTGCGCAGGATGAGCGGCAGCCAGAGCATGTCTGCGCCTGTTGACGGGCACATTAACCTGGAGATCTGGAGACCTGGCCTGGGTTTGGGGGATCAGGGAATGTGGGGACTGTTTGGGTGATGGACAGGATAGGAGAGAGCCTTCTGAGCCCTGGGAGCCGTCTCTGCCTTGCGACCACAAAAGAGACGGATGGTGACAAGGCCACATCAGGTCATAAGGCCACCCCAGGATGCAGGTTGACCCTCTCTGGGGAGGAGTCGTGGACGGGGTATCTTCCACTGTCTCCGAGTCAACACCTCCACCCTGCTCCGTGCCCCAAGGGAGACCACCACGACCCTGTTGGGTTCAGCCAATGGGGTGCCCTGGCAGGAGACTGGAGAGAGGGAGGGAAGGAGGACCAGGGGGAGGACAGACAGTGAGCTCAAGAGATTCATTCTCCAGCTCTCCCGAGAGGTTGCTGCAGGCTGAGGTCGTCCTTTGGCTGAAGCTTCACTGAAGGTCTGAGCCCATCAGTCACGCAGCCCCTCCCTCCACAGAGCCCCATCTCTGATAAGGTGACACCCCCTCCTGTCCATCTCTCTCCTAGTTTCATGCACCTGCCCACACCTTCAAAACCAGTTCCTTTATTAAAATTATCCTCCAATCACCCAGTTGTGCTGCACCTGTTTCCTGTCAGGACCTAGAAGGATGCAAAGGGGGGTGGGACAGAGTGGGAAGCGGCTCTCTCCTGGAACCGGCACCCTTCTGCTTCCCGTGCCCCATGTGGGGCTGGCTCTGGGTTTCTTTTCTGTCAGCCCTCCCTGAGCAGGTGGGTCTTGGCGGGGGGGTGGCTGGGGAGCAGGGGTGGGTGGGGACAGGCAGCGGTGGCAGGCACCTCGCCCAACAGCTCATGGCCTTACAGGAGTCTCCAGAGCAGCTGGTCTGGTGGAAGAACTTGTGGACATCCTCAGGCTCCCCCCACAAGCTTGCAAACCAAGGGCTGGAAGGAGGGGCTGAAGCAGCCCCCAGGCCACTGATGAGCGGAGGGCAGACGGCAACCATCTCTGGGGCTGAGGGGAAAGCAGGCCCCAGGGGGCAGGACACAGACTCGTAGACAGCGAGAGCCAGAGAAACAGAGAGGAGCAGGCAGACAGACAGACAGGGACAGAGAGGGGAGGTTGGTACCAGCTAGGGGTGCTGAGGGGGGAGGCCAGAGCTTCATGGGAAGAAGCAGTTAGGGAGCAAAGCGCTGCCCCCTGTCTCCGTGCAGCTCCTGCAATCCACAGGACTGCCCCTGACTCAAAAGACCCCCCTACCTCCCCTACCCCAAGGTTGAGGGTATCATCCATATCACTCTGCCTCCCCCACCCCCCCCTTCCCCGGCCCCATTAACACCGCTAATACAAGAGGCCTGCCCACACTCCCCTCCCTCTCTGGGACACCCACCTGGCAGAGGGGACCCCAGACCCAGGCCACCACAAGGTAAGGGTCTCCTGTCACTCACACCCGGGACGCTCCCTGGGCCTCAGGATTTATGGACTTTAATTTTCCCAGATCCTCCGTTGCGTCCCTTCCTTCCCTCTAGTCTGTCAGGGTGTTTATTTCCCACCCCTTCAGCCCCTCTCCCCCTCCCCTGGTTTTTAATTTGGAGCATCCGTCTGGAGCATCCTGAGATGGGGACGTCTGCAGTGGGAATGCATTGAACCACTGACAGTTCTATTGATTTTCTCTCTCCTGCTGCATAATGCAAGATACATACAAGCCGATAGGCTGGCCCCTGTCCCTTACTGTGAAGGGACTGTGCCCTTTCTCTTTCTTCCTCTAACGTCCCCTCACCCTGGCACACGTTGATATATAGGAGGGTTGCTTGTCCTTTATGCTCAAGATGGATTCCCCTCCACCTGAGATTATTTTCCTCACTGGAGGACAGCGTCTAATCTATGCTTTTTACGGTAGCAGACTGAACACCGTGGAAGCAGGTCGCGGACTGCGAGGGGCCAGTGGAAGGGAGCAGGGGAGGTGAGGAGGTGTCATTGGTCGGGGCCCCCGCTGGAGAAGCCCAGGCAGGGTGCCCTCCCTCTGCCGGCCTCGCCCAGCTCTGGGGAGGGAGGACGCCCGCCTCTCTTCCCCAGGTTGTGGCTCGGCAAACCCACTGGCCACTCCTGCCCGGGACTCACATTCAATTAACAGTTACAGAGCCAGCTTCCGGGCGAAGCACTCTCTGTTCCTCGCATCTTCTGGTTTCTCAGAAGCAGGGCAACCGCAAATGGTTGTGCAGGCTACGCACAATTGGAACAGTGGCCCAGCAGGCTTGGAAGGAGAGAATAATACCCCTCCTCAACAGAGACTGAGGCTCAACGTCTCCCAGCCAGACGTAGGATCTGAGCCTGAGACTGCCTGTCTCCAGAAACAGTTTTTTTTTTTCTTAAGTAGGCTCCAGGTCGTGTGGAGCCCAACACCGGGCTTGAACTCATGACCCTGAGATCAAAACCTGAGCTGATATCAAGAATTGGACGCTTAACCGACTGAGCCACCCAGGCGCCCTGAAACAGTTTTCTTCCTATCCTCTCTCACAATGCCTCCTCCAGGAAGACCTCTTGGATTGATGCTCCCCAGTCTGATTGCTTCTTCCTTCCAGCCCCCCTGGAACACATCTGTCTTGAGGGTTTGCATATTCCAGCAGGCTTCTCCGAGGGTGCTGGGTAGGTTCTTTCCCCCATGAATCAGCATCATGGTTACTTCCTCCCGGAGGATTTCCCCAGGCCCGCCCCATCCCCAGCCTGGATCAGTCCCCCACAGCCCCCACCTGGTCCCACCTACTGCACACACAGCCCTGACTTACCACTGCCCCCACCCCCCGCCCGCCTGGTAGTTCCTTGAGATGGGGACAGAGATAGACAGGATCTGGGTTCTGTGCTGTCACGCATGCCCAGGGCTTGGCACAAAACTGGAGCTCCACAAAGTTGTGCTGAAAGGATGTTGACCGGAAAGCGCCCAGCACAGTGCCTGGCCGACAATGGCCTTGCTAAAAATGGTTGGAATCCATGCAATCAATGAGCTCTCTGGGCACGGGGCCGTTTGCCCGTTAAGAGGTGTGTGGGGGGGGGGGTGGCGCCTATTCTCCCACCCCACCCACCCCCTACACCGGGCCTCCAACCCACCGAAAAGGAGAATCCGGTTCCTAAGGTTCTGAGCGTCTGGCCCACGGGGCTGCCGTGTGTTCCCAGTGACCACCTGCCCACACCCCACCCTGCCAGCCGGCCAGAGCCCCAGGCAGAAGCAGCAGTGGGGGAGACCGATCCTTGGAGCAGCCCAGACAGAGGGCTGGCCTTGAAAGTAAGAAATGATGGCGGGGTGAAAGACAGTGGCCTGTGCCCAGAAGTCACCTGGCCACAGGCACAGACGGATCAGAAGCCCATTATAATAAAGAATATTCTCCTGGTCTTGTCCTTCCCAGCCAGCCACCCTCAACAAGAAGTGAGGGGACATTTGGCTATGTCTGGAAATGTGCTTGTTCGTCAGGATTGTGGGGGTCTGGCAGCTGGTGGGTGGGGGCCAAGGACTGCTAAAGTGGCCCCCAAAGGTTGGTAGTGCCCAGTTTGAGAAAGTTCCAGTCTGACCAGTCACGCTTTGTGGCTTTTAGCTCAGGGGCCCTGAGGTTGTCTCTGACAGCGGAGGGTGTCTGGAAGAGGGGAGCCCCCCACATTCCTTTAGTCTCGCCATCCTGGCTCCCCCAAAAAAGCACCAGCCCCAATGCCCACCCCGGGTTCCTTCCCTCCCTCCCCATCCTTTTCCCAGGTACCAGCATTGAGCCAGAGGGACTGCAGACTGTGCTCCTGCTGAAGACCCACAGGGTTTAATACAACCCCCCGGCCCCAGGTGGCTTGAAGGCCAGTCCTGCGGGCTGCCAAAGGCACGGGGCTCTTGGGGGCCTCTTGGAGATTTTAAATGAGACAGTAGGTATGAAAGCACCCAATCAGGTATGAAATACCATACAAATATTACTTGTCATTTATGTAAGTACTCGCAGCCTGGGGTTTCAGAAGGCAGCAAGCAAGGGGCTGCGCCTTTACTTCCCTTTTCCAGTCAGGGCCTTGGCGCCCCCTTCTGGCCACTGTTGGGCACTACACCCAGGGCAGGTAGCTGTTTCCAGGCCTCCTGGAGCAAGTCCGGATAGCAGGGAGGGACTTTAGCTTTTTCATTTATCCCATGGAGGCTTCACAGCAGCCCCATGAGGAAAGACAGAGGTAGTATAACCCCACACACCGCGTTAGAAGCAAGTAAGTGAAGGAGGCAAGACTGGAACCAGCCAGGGACCATTGTGCCCTGATGCCTACAGTGGGCAAGCCCAGGGTGCCAGGCAGACCCACAGAGCAGCTTGGGGTGCCACTCCTCTACCCCTGCCCCCCATTCTCATGCAGACCATGAGCTCCCCCACCAGAGCCCCCACGAGGACCACCGTGGAGCTTGCTCACCATCTTACCGCTTGGTACCACCCTGGGTTCTCTGGATGTGTGTTGGATGGAACACCAAACCCTACCAGCCTTTCACTGCTGACATGCTGACTTCCGCTCCAAGTGGGTCTGGCTTACCGATTTCTTGCAGGTCTGGAAAGACCAGGAGCCCAAGGTGTGCTTCTGGAACGGGAGGATGTCTGGCTCTCCAAGGGTGCAGGTGAGACTGGAATGAGACCACCAGAGGGCTTGACCCTCCCCCTTCCATGCCCCCTCCAACCTCTTCTCCCCACCCCCACCCCCAGACCCTACTTGCCACAATGGTCTATTCCCAGAAACCATGCTATGCTGGACCATGGAAGCCTGGCTCTCAAGTCTGGGGGCCTTCATCTCCTACAGGATCCACTCCGGGCCCCTTTTAGAGTTTACTGTGTTGTGTGGGTATCAGCACCATCTGGGAAGCTTCTGTCAAGTGCAGCATCCGGCCTCCCCTCAGAGATGCAGGCTTCGGCCACACCACCATATCTGGGGCTCATCTGCCCATGAAGCATAGTGGACGTCCCTCTAGGTTCCTTGCTTCACCTTTCAGGGGCTGCCATTTATTTTACTATTTGTGCCCCTTGAGGAGTTGGAGAGAGTTTTTCGTACTTGAGCAAATTTGCCTTCGTGTTTTGTTACTACACATCTATGTTCTCTTATTATACAACTCAAGACGGTGAACATCTGTCTCTCTGGGATCGGTGCCAAAAGGGAGGTGCAGCCCCTCCCCTGTCCCCTGTCCCTGTCCCGTAGGTCCTGTAGTGGGGAGAAGCACCAGGCATTCACTCAACAAATATTCTGTGGACCTACTGTGTGCTTTGTCCTAATTAATTCCTCCATCCCTCCATCCCTTCCTTCATCCAACCTTCCTTCTCTCCATCCCTTCATCCATCCATCCATCCATCCATCCACCCTTCATTTAGTGAGTGATCTCAGATGCGGCGTCCAGTTTGAGAACCCTATAATGTCAGCAGGGAGTACCTACGATAGATAGAGAGAGAGAGAGAGAGAGATACTGAATTTCAGGAGTTATCAAAAGAATGTTGAGCCCCGTTCTTGTCTTCAAAGAAAAGCTGGCACAAATGTCTGAAAAGTTTCACACTGTCACACAGTTTATCACCGGGAGGTGTGTGCGGGAACTGCTGCACCAGTGAGAGGGGTCAGAGGTGAAGGGTCCTGTGCCAGGGGGAGACGGAAGCTGGGCGGGACCTAGTATCAGAGGGGACAACACGGGCGGGCACCTGCAGCCAGGAAGTGTCAATCGGTTGGGCTGAAGGGGTGGATGCTTGTGGCTGAGCAGCGGGGACCAAAGACCAGAAAGTCATCAGCCTGGGATGGAGGAGGGCTGGCAACGTCAGGCTGAGGAACTTGGGGATGTTTTTCTCAGGTCAGAGCTGAGGCTCCCATGAGTCCCAGACCGGACCCCGACCTTCAGACTCCTACCAATTAACATTTCCTACTGTTAATACCCAGATCCAGCTGTAGTTAGCACACACAGTTTGGCTTCTTTTAAAAGGTTCCCTACACAGTTGGAGCACTTTGGGATCTCCCTGGGGCAAGGACTGTGGGTTTATCCCTCCCTGAATCCCCAGTACTCCCAGGAAGATACTCAAGCTGGGCTCCTCTAAGGGAAGGAAGGGAGGGACGGAAGGAAGGATGGATGGGGGGAGTGAGTTCAAAGTAAAGTTCACGGTGAAGCACTCTATCTCTTCAGGTGGGCTGTTCTGTAATAATAAACACACGGCAACTACATTCTGTTGTGCAGTTATTAAATCTGGGGGAAACAAATATAATAAAATGTAGACATTCGTAGAGAGGTTGAAAATGAATAAAAGTGGAAGATAAAAATAAAATCGATAACCTCAGGTTTCCCGGAGCCTGCCTGAAAAGAGGCTGTGTGAGAGTAAATGCCTGCGGAGGAAGCAACGTCAGGCGCGGGATGGAGCTGGGAGGAACCAAAAGGGCAAAGGAATCGCTGCCTCCCCAGGGCTGCCAGCCCGCCTGTGGGGCACAGTCTCCTAAAGCAGTGGCCAGGAGCCTGCGCTTCGGATCTGCCCCACCCTCGTGGGTTCAAGTCCTGGCTTCCCCTCTTCCCTGCAAGTACAAGCCTTCATTCTCCCCCACGAGTAAAACTGGGGTAACAACAAGAACCCCCTCTCCCAGGTGCGCCTAAAGATCAGAGGTCCCAGGGGAAAAGTGCTTAGCACAGGGGATGCCCCATACAAGGGCTCCATAAACGTCAGGTATCGTAAGTACTAATTTACCCGTATGTGCACCAGTTCTTAAAGGAATTGGGAGAGGCAAGTGCAAAAGCTCCATTAAGTGGAAAAGAGGGCCTTGCTCATGACAGATTAGATGTCCGCAGAAAAGGTGACCAGAAGGAAATGTGAGAAACCCCTACAAAGAGGTTCTAAAGTGTACATAGGAGGATCCCTTTATTTATTTATTTTTTTTTTTTTTAAGATTTTATTTATTTGACACAGAGGGACATAGCAAGAGAGAGGGAACACAAGCAGGGGGAGTGGGAGAGGGAGAAGCAGGCTTCCCGCGGAGCAGGGAGCCCGATGCAGGGCTCGATCCCAGGACCCTGGGATCATGACCTGAGCCGAAGGCAGACGCCCAATGACTGAGCCACCCAGGCGCCCCAGGATCCCTTTATTTAAATGGGAAAATCCCTGCTTAGATGCTCAATGCACACATCTAAAGAAAGTAGTAGCTAATAAGTGTTCGGTCTTTAGTTTTTTGTTTTTTAAGATTTTATATTTTTATTTGACAGAGAGAGACAGCGAGAGAGGGAACACAAGCGGGGGGAGTGGGAGAGGGAGAATCCGGCTCTCCGCTGAGCAAAGGGCCCGATGGGGGACTCGATTCCAGGAGTCTGGGATCGTGACCTGAGCCGAAGACAGATGCTTAACCACTGAGCCACCCAGGCGCCCTAAGTATTCAGTCTTTAGACTGGGTCTGGGATAAAGCCTAGCAAAGCCAAGGTTGGGGGTGGGGGTGGAGAAGGAAAAGAGAGTGGAGAGAGGAGGAAGGCTGCCTATTTTATTCCTGATCGACACTATTAATCTAGGCCAGGAAGGGTTAGAGGTGCCGCAATGGGAAGGACGAACGCCTACGTTATTCTTGACCCTTTGCAGACACCGTACCCAGTTTCCTTCGGGGGAGGGTTTAACTGCCCGGAAACGGAAGTCTCGCTCTTTTCCGTCCTCCTTTCTTGGCGCTTGCTGTGAGTGTTTCGGGCGCTAAGCGGGGCACTGAGGGGTAATCCGGGGTAATCCACGATTGGGTGAGATCTGGGGACCCTGGGTGCGGACCGAGGGTGCGGGAGAGGAGGATGGAGTGCGACGGAGTGGGCATTTCGGGGGGAGGGTGGGGAGGAGAAGCGGGGCTCATCGTCAGTCCCCGCGCCCCGCTGACGCCAACATCGGTCTTCTCCGCAGGTGCCGGCCGCGCGCTCCCCTGCGCCCCCCGTAGCCATGGTGAGTATGACCCCTGCTGGGGCCCCTCCCGGGGGGCGGGGGCAGGAGCGCCTTTGCAGGAGTCCCGGGTCTCGGGTCCCCGTGAGGGGCTGGTGGCGGTGGTCAAGTCATGGTCAGAGCAAGTGTGTCAGTGCAGCTCATGAACCTGTTCTTTGTGTTGCAGCCTCGCAAAATCGAGGAAATCAAGGACTTCTTGCTCACGGCCAGGCGAAAGGATGCCAAATGTAAGTGGTCGCTCTGAACGTGCAAGAGTGAGAGGAGGGTCGTGCGCGCGTGGAGCGGTCCCCTCCCCTGGCCCTGCCCTGGCCCCTACCCTGGATCCTACCCTGATCCCGCCCTAGACCTTCCCCTGATCCCTCCCTAAACCTTACCGTGGTTCTTACCCTGGATCCTGCCCTGATCCCTCCCTAGACCTTCTCCTGGATCCTCCCTAGACCTTCCCCTGGATCCTCCCTAGACCTTCCCCTGATCCCTCCCTAGACCTTCCCCTGATCCCTCCCTAGACCTTCCCCTGATCCCTCCCTAGACCTTCCCCTGATCCCTCCCTAGACCTTCCCCTGGATCCTCCCTAGACCTTCCCCTGATCCCTCCCTAGACCTTCCCCTGGATCCTCCCTAGACCTTCTGGTCCGGAGGCTGGACGGTCCCCTGGAGTGTTGGTCCCTGGGGTGTCAGACCGAGGGAGGCTGTTGAAGCGGATGCCTGGCTGCCCGGAAGCAGGGATTCTATCCTATTTCCCAGAAGGAAGACTTCGTTGGGCAGTGTGTTCCCTTTGGCTAATTGTGAGCATTTTAAAAACCAGCCTTAGTTGAGAAGAGGTGTGTGTTCGGAGCAGAGTCCTTACCGGGTGGAAGTCTGGAAATGCGGGTCTCAGAACCCTGACCTTGGTGCCCCGTGTCGGGTTGTGGGCCCACTGCTGCCTGAGTCCAGGCCCCGCACAGTGGGCTGCAGGAAGTAGTCTGACTTTCCACGTGTAGGAGTTAGTTTCCCGCGGCCATAAATAAGGAAAAGGGAACGACGCATCAGGAGGCTACAAGAGCAAGCTTTCGATGGGTGACGTACTAGCCCCTGGTGCAGAGTGTTCTCACTGGTGCACCCCGTGTGGGAGGGAGTCCTGCTGGTACCCCTTCGTTAGAGTTGAGGGAGGTGTGGGGGCTTGGGCTTCCTACGTGGTAGATACGGGGGGGGGGTAGCCCAGAGTCCTCATTTTTCTGCCTCATCAAATACTGCTTAAAGCTTCCTTTCTCCTCCGAAACGTGTTCTCAAGAGAACATCAGATCGTTTGTGAAAGTAAGTCGTGTTCTGCTGACGGATTGAGGTGGCCGAGGCTCTAAGGCTCTGTCACTGGAAGGATGACGTGGTGGGAGCTCGGGGAGGGCGTTGTAGTGGGTTCACAGGGGAAGGGAGGGTCCTGTTTGTCTGGGACTGTTTGAGATGGTGGCCATCTGTGGGAACGGGGAGTGTCTGCTCTGTCCGGTGCTTCTGGGGACGGTTGGTCCACTGTCGGGCTGTAAGGAGAGGTTATCGTGATCATCATCGTTCAGGCCAGGGACTTGGAGTCACTGTCTGGTTCAAATCCTAGCGCTCTGAGGAAGTAGCCGTCCTCAGCGGATTAAACATGACACTACCTTTTCCCTCCGTTGAAGGGGGATTGGTGCAGGGCTCCTTAGTACCATGAAGAAAAGGCACCCCGTCCAACGGATTCGTTTGCATTGGAATTCGGGAGCCTGATGTTAGACCGTGTGGTCCCCTGGACACAGAGTGTTCAGTGTTTGTTGAGTAAACCTTTAAAAATATTTTTAATTAGAAATATGCGTAACAGAACCTCATTTTTAAGTGTACAGTTTGCTGGCCCTGGGGACCTTCCCACAGCATTTTCTGAACTCGTGATCCTGTAAAACTAAAACTATACCCAAGAAACACTAACCCACCATTGTCCCTCCAATCCCTGGCTTCCACCATTCTGCTTACTTTATTGATCTGACTGCTCTAGAAACCTCCTGCAAATGAAATCAGCAGTGTTTGTCCCTGTGGGACTGGCTGGCTTCATTTAGCACAGTGTCTTCTGGGTTCATCCATGCAGTAGCATTTGTCTGAATTTCCTTTTAAGGCTGAATAATCCGTCGTGTGGATCTGCCACAGCTTGTTCACCCAGCAGTAGGCACTGAGTGGTATCTGCCTTTTGGCTGTTTCACATCCTCTTGCCCTGAACACTGGTGTGCAGATATCTCTCCTTTCTGCTCTCAGTTCTTTGGGTTTATGCCTTTAGGTGGAAGGACTGCACAGGATGACAGCGTTGAATAAACAGTTTTTTAAGAGCTTTTAGGATTGTCCCACATAATTTATAGGACACGGCAGCTGCTAGGCGATGCGACATACTCAGCTTTAAGAGGGATGTTAAGATAGCAAAATAGGTTGGTTTGAACGAAGACCCAGTTTGCTGGATTTATTAAAACATAAGCTGGGACACCTGGGTGGCTCAGTCGGTTAAGCGGCTGCCTTCGGCTCAGGTCATGATCCCGGGGTCCTGGGATCGAGTCCCACTTCAGGCTCCTTGCTCAGCAGGGAGCCTGCTTCTCCCTCTCTCTCCCTCTGCTTGTGCTCTCTCTGTCAAATAAATAAAATCTTTAAATAAAAAAAAAAAACAACATAAGCTAAGGCAGCCATTGCCTTGGGCAGGCTCAAGTGCTGCGTCCCGTGACGTGCCTCCTTTCCTTAGAGTTAGTGGCACAGAGGGAGTTGGGGGTTGTAAGTCCAAGTGAATCTCGGCGCCGCTTCTGTGGGGCCGAGTGCCTTTGTGTCCAGCCGTCTGGTCAGGGGCTCGGGCTGAGCTGCTAGAGCCCCTGTGTGGCCACCTGACTCGGGATGGGCACTTTGGTGCGTTTATAATGAATTCTTGGGAGTGTCTGACCTGTTTTTAAAGTTAGAATGAGGAGTTTTGATGGATGCATAAAACGTCCTCCATGGAAATGCACGGACGCTTGTCCCGCCGCCAACAAAACTTCAGACCTTGCACTGCTGAGCTTGAGTCACGCTTGGGGCTCTGTTGTCTGAGCTGTGGTCCTGAGATAGAATTGGACAGTTGGAAAGACCCCGGAAAATGGGTTTCATAAATTTAAGGAAAAGCTTTAGCACATAACTCTGGGGCGGGTGGCTGGCAGACCCTGAAGAAAGTAGTTACCATTGCCCCGGGGAGGCAGAGAACTGGTTCCCAGAAGTAGAGAGGTGGAACGTTCTTGATCCTGGCTGATAATCCATCTCCTCATTTGACGAGCCACTTTTATCCCTTTAAAAAATAAAGATGGTTACAGAATGTTCTCGGATGTGTTCCATGTATCAGATAATCTGTTTTTATGTGTAAACCAGTTTAGATTAATAAGCCCTAGGCTCTGACATATTAATATAAGAGAAATGTAGGTTTCTGACACTTTTACTATTGAAGTCCCAGAGGGCTTCTGCTTTTCTCTTTCTGCAGAGGGGACGGTACAGGGAGGCGAGCACAGCCCTGACCATGGTTGCAGCCAAAAGTGCCACTTTTCTACATAAATATAAAGCAGGTGAACTGCGTGCCATCTCTTCTGTGATACAGTTTAATTCCTAATTCTGGTCTCTCTGGTAGCTGTCAAGATCAAGAAGAATAAGGAGAACGTGAAGTTTAAAGTTCGGTGCAGCAGGTACCTTTACACCTTGGTCATCACGGACAAGGAGAAGGCAGAGAAACTGAAGCAGTCCCTGCCCCCAGGTGAGCAAGCCTGGGCTCCCGGGGGCCGACCCGAGATGTGGAAGGCACCTGTGTTGCCGTCTCTTTTCTTGAGTTGTCCCCAGGTTTAGGAAAGTCCATTTTGTGGCTTGTCGAAGTATCTGCTCTTGCTGTTGGTGGTGCAAGGAATGAATAGTTGATCCTCAGAGTTCCATCCTGTTCCAGAAATAGTTTCCCTGGCCAGAGAACAGTTCGTTTCGCTCCCATCCATGCTTTTCTAACACAGACTAGTAACAGCGAACATTTAACTCTGTGGGTAACTCTTCCTTCTCCCCGCAACCCTACAAGGTGGGTGCTGGTACCCATCCCCATTTTTGCAGGTCAGAAAACTAAATAGGCCATGAGCATAGGTGAGACTTAGGGCCCATCCTGGGGGGAGGACCAAAAGCTGAGCGGGGGCAGAGATGGCCCGGAGTGCAGAGTGGTCTCAAAGGCTGCCCCTTCATACTGGAAAGTTCACCAGTGCAGCTTGACATAAGAACTTCTTGAGACCTCTTCACGAAGGCTGAGAGAGGGAATGCTTTCTGATTTTGTTTTTGTTTTGTCTTTGTTTTTTAATTATCAAACACTAACTTAATTTTTTTTTTTTAAGGTTTATTTATTTTAAGAGCATGTGTGCGGGGGGGGGGGGGCGGGCAGAGGGAGAGAGTCCTAAGCAGACTCCGCTGAGCTCGGAGCCCCATGTGGGATTCAGTTTCACAACCCTGAGATCACAACCTGAGCAGAAACCCAAGAGTTGACTGTACCACCCAGGCGCCCCTAACACTGACTTAATTTTTTTTAATTTTTATTTCTTTAGATTTAGAGCGAGGGCATGCAAGAGGGGCAGAGGGAGAGAGAGAATCTTAAGCAGGTTCCACGCTCAGTACAGAGCCTGTCGTGGGGCTCAATCTCACAACCCTGATTAACTTAATATTTTAAGCAAAACCACCATGGTATGCTTAATTTCTTTGTTAAGCCTCTTTAGCTTAAGTACAAAATCCAGACAAGCAAGAGTAACTAAATAAAAATGTATGTTCTGGCTGACTCACTTTTGTATCCTCTTTTCCTCTAGGTTTGGCAGTGAAGGAGCTGAAGTGAACCTGGCCCACTGATTTGAACTGTATTAAAGTTTTAAAAATTCTTAAAATGTCCTTTGTCTTTGAGGGCGGGAAGGGAAATACTACTTGGTCGTGGCTTCTGGTGGGAACAGGATGGGGGTCCTGGTTGCTACTTACTTGCATCCCTGATCTTTGGCTGTGATCTCAAAGGACAAATAAAACCATCCTTTTTTTTAGCCTAAGTTTGAAAATAAATAGATGGAAACACACAGAAGAGGCAGATATTTGTGGAAGTAAGCCAGTATGCCCTCATGGGATTTAGAAGTCATTTAGGTAAAGTGAGCTTCCTGATAATGAAAATGGTAGTTACAAGGTGGGGTTGATTAGCTTCTAGGAAATAGCAACAGACTGAGCCATCCCATCCTCCGAACAGAGCACTGCTTTCAGATCCACCATGGGGAAATATTCTTAATGCAGGAGTAGACAAGAGGCTTTTTATTCAGACTAAGACACTTTGTTTCCTAAGTGCTGCTCAAGGTAAAGTGGAGCTTCAGAACATGTAGGGTGTGATGAGATTATTGCTAAGAGCAAATGAGTGTTAGCCCAGCAAACTGGGCCAAGCTCTCCAGGGAAGAGGGAACAGGAAATGAGATCCTGGGACTGAGAGACCAGTCTTTAAATCCAGTTGAAGGTTAGGGGGAGAAACCAGGGTTCCTGGCCGGAGATCTGGCCCTAGGCCTCAAGACAGTGGGGTGGACATTGAGTTCACGGGTGGGGGTTTGTGAGTGTGGCCCACTGCTCAAAAGGGCCCAAATTCCAGCATGAGTGCAGCAGCTCAGGTCCCAGCCAGCCCCGACTCCTTGGGGGTTAAATCCAGGTTCTACCACTCGCCAGCTAGCATGATCTTGAGAAATTACCTCACTGTTGAGCACCATGCACTGGTACCAGCCCCAGGGAAGAACGGCAAGCCCTCTGCCTATTGAGTCACCCTGGGAAAATCAGGCAGGGATGGGACAGTGCCTACAGAGAAAAGACTGTGAGATCAGCTTTAATGGCAGGTGATGGCCAGCAGGTGTCACCCTGTGAGGCGGCAGGGCAATCAGCCTCGTAGGATCCCCTCCCCTCCCCTCCCTTCTGAGGACAGGCAATGGGGTTGGGCAAGTGTCCTATGATGCAGAGAAAGCTGCCTCCATGACATGACAGGTATGAATTATGTTGGGCTCCTGTGTGCAAGGCCAGTTCTTAGGAGGCTGAGTGGGGTCCTCCAGACTGCCTTTCCCGACATGGCCTGAGTTTACATATGGTTACGGCCCATAACCCATAACTGTATTGATGCTTCAGTGGTTTGTCGTAAGGGTGAATGAGCCAAGAGTAAAGGTTTGGTCGCTTTTCTGGCACTTGGCAATTTTGAGGTGAGTGGGGGTCATGTCAGGACGGACCACGAGGTGGCGACATACTACGAGTGAGCGGTCTCCAGTGTGGGTCTAGAAATGCTTCACTTGATAAAATCCACTCCCCAGGAGCCTACTGCCTGGATTCATTTAGTTGCATTTTTTCCTACAGAAATTCTAAGGCTGTAAGGGAGTTTGAATCCAGTCATGAGAGGCATGGGTTCCCTCCAGGAGGGGTCCACGGGCTCTCAGTGACCAAGCCAGGATGGAGCATCTTCAGGGGCTTCCAGTCTTCCCCATTCTCTGCGTGTTCAAGATTCCCAGGAAGAGGGAGGGCTTGCCACTTGGGCTCCCTTTGTCCCAGCACATTGTGCAGAGACAGGCCCCAGCTCCTAGGAGACAGACCCTGCGGGCCTTTGTCTGGCCTCCGTGCCTGGAGAAGGCACCCTTTTCCGCCACGGTTCTCAGCACCGGCTTGTGCCTTGGAGCGTTTGGGGCGCTTGTTCAAAATTCGCCATGGTGGCCAAGGCTGACGGCAGAGATTCTGATTAAGTTGGTTGGAGGCCTAGGTACGTGTTAAGCCCTAAGGTGGCCAGAGTCAACCACTGCTTTGCTGAGGTCCACGTGTTGGCTTGGGTGAGCCCATTCCTGCTGCACACCGGCTGAGTGGTGAGGCGTGGGCCACAGTTGCTGGTTTGGAATGGGCAATTGGGCTGTTCTCACTTCAACTCCCATTAAGAGTCCCCAGGCAGTCTCCTGTTCCTGTTCTGCGGCTTTGCTCCGTGGGCTCCACTGCCTAGCTCAGCAGGCCTCTGGGAAAGAAGCTAGAAGGATCACTGTCTAGCTGGGTGCAGACTGGCAGAGCAGGTTTGGGTGTTCATTGCTGCACCCAGATGGCTGCCACGCTGGCCCTGAGGGTGAGCTTTGGTGTTTGTCTTCAAGCCTGTCTGCTGGCCTGCCCCCTGCCCCCCACCCCCTCCCTCTCTGGGGCTGGCAGGACTCCCCGGTAACAGGTTCAGGGTCAGTCCCCAGGGTGAGACACGCCCCTTCCCCGGAGGCAGACCCTCCGGCTTGGGATCTCTGGTATCTTGCCCTTCCTTCTCCCCTGGAGCACTTAAAATCACTGTTGTGACTCTAATCTACTAGAGGAATGCCAAATCCCCAAACTTCCGGCATTCAGGAGGCAGGATCAGCAGCTGGAGCCTTCTGTGCTGTCGATGGGGAGGGGAGACCGTGCATGTGGCACCCAGCAGGGCCTATCACGGAGGTGCCAGGCTGCATCCTCATGCCAGTTGTCAGAGCCCGCCTACCGAGGGCCCCAGGACATTGCTTCAAAGGTACATTTTTCTCAGCAGGCAGCAGGGCCCGCCTCAAAGACCAAAATCCTTACCAGGCCCTGTGTGAAATGGCCCTTGCCTATTTCCTACCCCCCACCTTTTTTTAAAATAAAGGTATTTATTTTAAAGTAAGGCTGATTGAGGGGCCCCTGGATGGCTCAGTCCGTTAAGCATTTGACTCTTGGTTTCAGCTCAGGTCATGATCACAGGGTTGTGAGATCGAGCCCCACATGGGGGGGGGGGGGTCCGTGCTCAGCAGGGAGTCTGCTTGAGTCTCTCTCTCTCCCTCTCCCTCCGCCCCTCCCCCCTTCTCTCTCTTTCTAAAATAAAATTTTTTTTTTTAATTTTTATTTATTTGACAGAGAGACAGCGAGAGAGAGACCGCAAGCAGGGGGAGAGGGAGAGGGAGAAGCAGGCTTCCCGCCGAGCAGGGAGCCCAATGCGGGGCTCGATCCCAGAACCCTGGGATCATGACCTGAGCCGAAGACAGACGCTTAACGACTGAGCCACCCAGGCGCCCCTAAAATAAAATCTTTTAAAAAATATAAAATAAGGCTTATTGAGGCAAAACTTACAGTGAAATTCACCCTTCTTGATGTACAATTCTCTGAATTTTGACAAACATTTATACTTGTATAAATACCACTGCAACCAATGTTTCATCACCTGGAAAAGTTACCTCTTACACCGCCCCTTCCGGGGGCCAGTCAGCCTCTGCTCTCCATCCCTGCAGTCTGACAGTCTCTCCTTGCCACCCCCCCCCCCCCCGTGCTGTACCTATTTGATTCTCTTCTACACCCTTAACACCCCCACCCGGATCGCGGTCCCCGATCTCATCATATACTGTCCCTCTGCTCAACCCTCGCCCAGGACACCCGGAGTAGCTCGCCCCCACCCCCTACCAACACCAGACTCTTGAAAGCACTGAACAGGGTTTGCAACTCCTCACTGGGGTAAAAGCTTCCTCCCCTCCCCTAGTAAACTCTAGACCCCATGCAGACAGGAACGCGGGTGTTTTATTGGTCACTGTATTCCCTAGAAGGGAGAAGGTGTGCTGCCAAAGTTTGTTGAATTAATGAAAACCCCTACGAGAAAAGAAGCAGTCTCTGGCCTTCTGCACCCCCCTCAGTGCCTCAGCTTTGGGCATGTGCAGATGAGATGGCCCCAGTCAGCCCAGGGAACTGGGACTCCCTCTCCAGGCCCCTGGACCTCTGATAGCAGTCATAGTAGGGACATCTGTGGTCCACCCCCCTCTGGCAACCACGCTTTCAGGGCACTGCTCCCAGCTCCCCAAGTCAGAAACTCAGGAGTTTCTCCGGAGTCCCCTTTCTCACCCATGTCTCTTCCCCACCTCATGACCACCCCCAGACTGTGTCCAATTCCAGCCAGATCCATCAGGACCCCTAACTCCTCCACTCTCACTTAAACCTCAGGCGGTCCTTTACCTTGACCTTGTCCTTGTCTCAAGCCTACTACTCAAGCCTACTTGCCAGCCCCAACCTGTCCTCCCATCACATCATACTGTTTGCAGTTCCCAAAACCAGGCTTTTATGCCTGGGGCTTCTGTGAGTGCTCAGCATACTCAGGGCCAGGTGTCCACAAGGCTTTATCAGATCAACGACTGCACCTGAACGCATCCTGGTCCACTGACCCTGCTCTGCTTTTGCTTTTCTCCAAAGCCCCTTGGAAGACAACAGTTTGCATCTTTCTGTGTGTGCTGCTATTACCAGCTGCCCCCACCAAGCGCCATGCCCCCGCTCTGTTCAGTGCCTGGCACATAGTAGGTGTTCAGTAAATGTGTGCTGTGGACGGTCTTGTGTCTCCCAGAGAGGTCCAGCCTTTCCCGGCGCTTCCAGTGCTCTCCTACCCACCCCTCTGGTCAGTTCGAGGGTCCCTTCCTCCAGGAGGCCTGCCCCGTGCCCCCTGCCAGGCAGAATCAAACTGCTTTTCTCAGTCCCCAGGGCCTCCAAAGCAGCATCCGTTAGTTGTTTGGGCAGATAGGCTGGGCGCTCGAGGGACAGAACCGCGTCTTACTGCTCTGAGTACACGTGGTTTACACAGTGGGTGCTCAATAAATGAGAGTGAATTTAGAACTAGGGACCCAGGGGCAGACTGTTGCTCCCTGCCGTCGCCAAACTGTGAACTGACTACCCCCTGGCAGCCCTAGGAATGGCCGTGTCGCCTCTGGCGCCGGGACTGCCCTGCTCACAGCACACATTGACAATCTACAACCTGATTTGATAACAACTAACGAGAAGCCCGGGGACCTAGAGACAGCTGTGAAGAAACAGGGGCGTTTGGGGGCAGTTTGCACTTCTTCCATCTCCTTCGCCCGCGGGGCCAAGACAGAATCCCGAGCAGGAAAAGCCTGCGGGCTCCCCAGCACGACCCGCTGCAGCCCGAGGGCGCGCCCAGGGCCGGTGGTCCAGCCCGGGAGGGGCGGGGCGGGGCGGGGCGGGGCCTGCGCCGGGGCGGGGCGGGGCGCGCGTCCCGGGCCGGGTGGCGGCGGCGGCGGCGGCAGGAGCGGCGGCAGCAGCAGGCAGCAGGCGGGCGGGCTCGGGCCGAGCCATGCCGGCCGCGCGCGTGGAGTACGTCGCGCCCTGGTGGGTGGCGTGGCTGCACAGCGTCCCGCACCTGGGCTTGCGCCTGCAGCCGGTGAACAGCACATTCAACCCCCGCGATGAGAGTTACCGGGAGGTGAGTCCGCGCCGCCCGGACCCGGGCCACGGCCGGCGCCCCAAGTCCCCGCACCACCCAGTCCCCCTCCCGGCCCGCCCGCCGCGGTCCGCACGCCTCCCCGGCCCGCCTCCCACCCTTGCCCCGCAGCCTCGTCACCCCTCTCCCTTTCTCCCCCGGGACTCTTGGCTACGGCGCTCTCGTCTGGGAACCTCGTGGGCCGGGAAAGCTGGAAAGATGGGAGTTCTGCCAGCGCTGGGGAACGGGGGGGAGGGGCGCGGAGGCTGCGTGCGGGGCGTGGGGGCCCGAGCGCCGGAGGAGGGGGGTTTTTGTGCCCGTACCCGGGTAATTCCCTCGCGCGAGCTGTGGGGATGCCAAGGGCGCCTCGGGCTTTTCTTCCATCTGCGGTTCCAAGACGGGCGCTCTCTTTCCGGGTGTATGTGGCCTGGGAGAAGTTTGAGCAGAAACTGACTCGTCTCCAGAGTTCGACTCCGCAGCCCCCCTCCTCCCCAGCCCCTGCTTGCAGTTTGGGAGCCGCTGGGCACCTCTGCCTGGGCCCCTCCTGGACCGCTGCAGGGCCGGGGGAGGCGGCTGCGTGGGGGCGGGGGTGACTTCCCTCCCGTGCGCCCAAAGCCCACAGCCACATATGGAGGTCTGGGGGAAGGGACATGTCCCCGGCCAGCCCCATCTCACACCAGCTTCAGCCTCCTGCTGCGTACATACACTTCGAGGCCCTGGATTTCTGGGGTCTTGGCTTCTTGGCCGGCCACTCCCCTCATCCTTGCACTTCTGCCCTTTCCTCGCTCCGCTGGCCCTTCCCTCTGCGGGTTCTGTACTCCCCCTGGGGGAGGGGCTCCCCAGACCTCCCCACCGAGGCAGAACTAAAGGTTCTCCCAGCCTTCTGCGGTCTGGCCAAGCCTGCTCCAGCCCCTGTGGCCCAGCTGAGTCAGTTCACTGTTGGGTCAAAGATTCAGGCTGAAAAGCCCAGGACGGGGCCCATTTGTTGAGAGTTCTGCGCCAATGCTGGGACTTTGACCCCTGGTGGCCTCTGCCTGCAGAGTGTCAGGTTCTCTGGCCTGGGCCTGATCTGCCCGTGTGGGGCAGGTCAGGGCAGAGCAGGGCCTCGGCTGAGTCTCGGGAGGCTGAGGGGGAGGCTGAGCCGGGAGTCAGCTGTTTGCCTTCTCTGACCAGCCCTTGCTCCTGCAGGGCCCGAGGGATCCTGATCTGGCAGGGTGTGCAGTGCACCGGGGACAGGGAGTCTAATAATAGCCCCTAGTGTCCCTGTCGCCCTCAGGCTCCAGGCACAAGGTGCCTGCCCTTCCAGAAAGGGGAGAGAATCAGGATCCCTTCCTGCTGTCTGCGAGGCAGTTGGGTGGGTTAGCCCGGCTCCCTCCTAATCTGTGTCTGCCCCTCCCTCTCCCAGAGCTCTGCCCGTGGAAGTCAGCGTTCCCGGAGAATGCGGCCGCCTGGGGATAGCTCCAGGGAATCTTCCGCTCCCAATGAATGCATGAAAAGAGGCGGATATGATTTCTGAGACAGCTGTGTCGGTGTGTGTGTGCGCGCGCGCGCGTGCACGTGCCCGTGTTTGTTGGTGTGTCCCTAACCCTGCGCCCCAGATCTTGGGCGGGAGGGGGGGGGAGGGGGAGATCTCCAGCTGTAATTTTCTTCTTTCCACGAGAGGAAATCTAAACTGGCTGGGTCAGGAAGACCTCCAGATGGGCGAGAGGGTGGTGGTAGGGCACTCCCCCACCCACTCAGTCCCCTGGAGAGGTGGCAGCTGAGCCAGAGGGACCCACTCACAGTCCCTGCCCCTCTTCTCTTGGGGTGTAGCCCCTGGCACACTGTGTGGGGCATCAAATGACTCCAGAAGGCATCCCCTTCCCGTGGGCCACTGCTCCTGGGCAGCCCGACCATGGCTCTGGGTGTTAGTTAAGGTGGCTCCTGTTTGGGTGAGTCCCCCTGTTGTCTGACCATGGGTCTCTCCTGGAAGCTCCCTTCCTCCCAGCTGGCAGGCCAGTTAACACCATGGATGGGGCACCTTCTGCTGTCAGTCATCTGAATACTGAGCAAACTTGATTGAGGCCAAATGCTGTGCCAGACGAGGGGTCACGTGATAACCAAGGCTGCCAGGGCCTCGGCTCCAGGCTACAGCAGCTGAGTAGGTGGGGCTGGGGCTCTGCCCTCCAGCTGTCTTGGGTTGGAATCCCTGTTTTATCACTTACTGTGTGTCATGGCAGGTGTCCATACCTCTCTGAGCCCCACTTCCCTCATCTGCAAGTATTAAACGAGACATTCCATGCAATGTGCTTGGTACCTAGAGGGTCCCAGAGCTTTTGCAGTAGGACCAGTGATACAAACTAGTAGACGGGCTGGCCTTTGGGTTCAGTAATGTGTCCAAAGACAGTACTCCTCGGGCCATAGAGAGGGAAGAGATTTGCTTCTACAGACCCTGATCAGAGAACTAACTCATGCCCGAAGTGTCCAAATGAACGATAACGGCTTGTGGGGAAGTGTGTGTGTGCGTGCACCAAAGATTCAGTGGGGATGGAAAGAGGCAGGTGCAGGCCCCGAGGAAAATTCAGGAGGGACGAGCTGTGCAGGGATCTGGAAGAAAAAGGGGGTCTTAAAGACTGGAAATGACAGACGAGCAGCTCGCCTGGTGACCTGGAATATCCTGAGGAAGTTCAGCTCCCAGAACGTTCCTGAGGAAGCAGGGGTTCCCACTTACTTTCTGGACTCTTGGGGAGCAGTAGAAGCCCACCGATGGTTGACCCTTTCACCACCAGCACCCATCCCCTGCCAGTGGACTTGACGCTGCACCCCAGCTCCAGGCTGTGAGTGTGCAGAGGGGAAGCAGCCCAGACCTCTCAGCCTGAGTCTCTCACCTTTGATGGGTGATGGGTAGAGATGGAGACCCCCCCACCCCCATCAAGGAGAGAAGGAAAGGACCCAATAAGTTAAGGGGTCTAGAGCATGTGGCCAGTGACTGGCACGTCATAAATTGCCGCAAGCACTGCTTGGGGAGGAGCCCCCAGCTGGCCAGATGTCCACTGGGCGGAGTTGGGGACACAGAAAGGACCCCTGGCCCTGCATCCAGCTGTGACTCTTTCCCAGAACTGGAGTTCCCTCCTCCAGCTATGGGCACCACCCGGCTCCCCGCCATTGCAGGGAGGCCAGGCGCTGATAAACGAATGTGCTGGAAATGTCTTAGTAAGCTCCAAAACGCCGTGCAGATGTTAGCTGCCTCCATCCAAGTGCAGGAACTACACGGTGCTTCCTGTTCACGGGTCCTTCCCCAGCTTCCATAGACCAGCCATTCTTCTGGGACACGCGTGACGAGATAGACGAGATGCTTTTAACTTTTTACATTCAGACGTGTATTTTCACCTGTTAACTCTGGGTGGTTCAGCTCCTAGGCTCCCCAGAGAGTCCCGAGTGTGTGTCCTCAGGCCAGGGGAGGGGACAGGATGGGGCCACAGCCCCAGAACCACAGGGCTCCCCCCACCCCGTTCCTTGGGGGCAGGTCTCAGGAGGAAAGGCCAGGCTGGGAGCCCAGCCGAGGAGCCCAAGTTGGATGAGGAAGCCCCATTCATGCAGCCTGCACACTGAGTCATGGTCATCGGACAATCACGCTGCGCCCCCCTCCCCTACTGGGGGGCCGTGGCGGGGCTTAACCCTTCCCTCCCAAGTCGCTCCAGCTCCCCTCCCTGGGGCCTCACCCCAAGGCTGGCCCACTCTCTAGCTATCTCCTCTGGCTGCTGCCCCCTCCCACGCCTAGTGCAGAAGCCCCTCGTGGTCAGCGTCCCCAGCGTGCAAATCAGTCATGCCCACCCCAGCTTGGGTCCCAGTTTCTTGCTCTGGGTTTCTCCTTACAAAGTGGCAAACCAGAACTAATTGAAGTCACTGTGCTGAGGACAGAGGCTGGAGCCCGAGCCCTGATGTGGAGCTGTGGGCACGGTGGTGGCTCGGTGTTGGGCAGGGCGGGGAGGGGGTGGCTGCCGGGCGCTTTGGGGGCACGGCTGACGTGGGCAACTACTTTCCAGGCTCTGTCCGAGCAGGGGACTTGTGAGCAGAGCTCCCAGCTCCCTCTGGAAGGGAGGTTGGCTCTCCCCCACCCCCACCTGCCACGCACATGGGGACTTGCAGTGTTAATTAGGGACAGGAAAATAATTGCCTATTAGAGGTTGGCAGGTGACATGAGGGGGGCGGTTCTGCTAGTTGGGTTACTGCTCCTTCCTCCCTCCAGCGCCTCCTTCCTCCTCCCCTCCACTCCCCAACTTCCTCCTTTCCTTCCCTGCCCCACTCCCCCCTGCCAGGCCTGCCCCATCCTTGTCACCCAGCACCCCAGGGCAGAGACCTGGAGGTGAACTGCTAACCAAAGGGCCCTGCATTTGGGTTTCCCAGGCCTGGCCTCTCTCAGGCGGGACGTGCACCTCCTTGAGGCCCGCTGCCCAGCTGGGGAGGCCCTGCCCTCGGGACTGGGCTCACAGGGGGCCGAGGGGGCTCTGAGAGTGTGAAGTAGGGGAGTCACGACACAGACGGAGGGCGGTGGCTGGCCGTGGTTTGGGGGGACTGACATGGCACCAACCCACGTCTAGACCACTCTTGGCGGTCCTTCCTTGCCAGGTGGGGACACGTGGTAGAGTCGCGGCTTTTCCTGTTTGGGGAAAGACTGGGACTGTCCAGACCAGCTGGAAGTCAAGGGTAGCTGGGAGGAGGTCTGGATGTGAACCACTCTAGTGTATACAAAAGGTCTGTCTGGCTTTTTGTTGCTTTTTTTTTTTCCATTAGGAACAACTTACAGGGAAGTGCACTTTTTTTTTTTTTTAAGATTTTATTTATTCGAGAGAGAGAATGAGTGGGATGGAGGGGCAGAGGGAGAGGGAGAAGCAGACTCCCTCCTGAGCAGGGAGCCCGATGCGGGGCTCAGCCCCAGGACCCTGAGATCATGACTGGAGCTGAAGGCAGACGTTTAACCGACTGAGCCACCCAGGTGCCCCAGAAGGTGCACAGTTTTAAGTGTGCACCTGAATACGTGTATGAGAGAGGCCATCCTGACAGAGTATTCCTGACCCCCCAGGAGCCCCTCACACTCCTTCCCAGTCTGTCCCCTTGCAGAGGTGTTTCCTGTGCCCACCTGTCACTCACTGTAGGTGCACTTCTCTGACGGCACTACATGTCTGCCCTTTGGCGTGGCTTTCTTCCCGTGGCTGCGTGGTATTCCAGCTTCTGACCACAGCGCGTTGTATGTATCTGTTCTATTGTTGGTGGTCACTTGTCTTGTCTCTGCTCTGGGGCTGTTACCAGCGTATTGAGCTGCTGGGGACATTCATGTGCGTATCCTGGGGGGTGTGGGACACGGGCCTCCTTTCTGTAAGGTAAATGAGCAGGCATGGCTTTGCTGGCCCGTGGGGTAGGCGCGTCATGCAGTGGTCGGCAGATTGGTCAGGGGAACCCAGGGTTTTAGCAGAGGGGCCTTGAGGGTGGCCAGGACACAGCATGGCATGTCAGTCCCCTCCTCAGTCAGAGGAGGCCCTGGAGAGTGGGGCTCCGCTAAGGGAGTCTTTGAAGAAAAGCTTAAGCTGCTGGAAAAGGTTTGAGAAAGTCTGTGGACACTCATCAGCGCCCCCCAGACTTGTGGGATACCGATCTCCTGTGACCATCTCTAGACGCCCTTCTGATTCGCTAGGGCCCAGAACGAGGCTTGAGACCCTGCATTTCTAACAAGGGTCTGCATTCTAAGAGATGTCCATATTGTGCCGGGTCGGTGAACTTCACTTTGAATAGCGAGGCCCTAACACCCGTGCTCCTTGGCCTGGGGCTCCAGGGCCCTCTGGTGAGAGGGCATGGGCTGAGGGCGGGAAGGTAGCGGCTCCTTTCCACCTTCTGAGCAGGGTGGGGGTGCCTAGTGGTCCAGGCCAAGAGCCCCAGCCCGGCCAGGCCATGAGGCCATCGGGGACACTTCAGCTGGGCTGATGTGTTCGGGTCACTAGGGCATCCATGCTGCTGGTGGGGGGAGGTGAGTGGGGAGGCGAGCTCCTACAGTACCTGTGACGTGTTTGTCCCAGGTGGTGGTGAAGCCACACCATGGCACCTCCACCATCCCCACTCCCAAATGAGCCATCTCCTGACCTCTTCTGGTCTATCCCCACCAATTTGGCCATTTGTCCATGAGGCTCAGAAGCCTGCAGGTCCAGGCGACCAGAGGAGCAGGTTGAATCAGGGGTCCAAAGGCTAACTCGAGCCCTCGCAGACCTGGTGAGACAGGGCGGACCCAGCAGGTGCCTCACCACTGTGAGGCTCCCCACCCCCACCTCCCCTTCCCCCGAAAATGGCCCTAGCCTGAGGACTGCAGAGCCCCCCAGCCTCTGTTTTTCAGGGTTGTCTCCTCTGTGTGTGCGTGGTCCGACGCAGTCTGGTCTCTCGCTTAGACCGGGAGGTCCCGGCATCTACCCGACTCTGCTGGTTGCCACCACCAGCACAAGGGTTCCCTGAGACCGGCTCCCACCCCAACAGCCCAGGCTAGAGTGCTGGGGGCTCTGGACCGGGAACTACCAGGGGGACATGTGGGGAGCAGGGTGAGGCTGGCTGTCAGCTCAGGAGCCTGACTGACGGCCAGGTCCAGCCCTGGCTGGCAGCCACCAATCCTGGTGCCATCTGGTGTCCATCTGGCTGAATCGAGAGACTGGAGGGCAAGGAGGGGGTTGCCTCTGGGCCTCCTAACAGACAGCAGCTCGCTTTGCAGGACCCCAAGGTGCTCGGCCGACCTGAGACGGCACCTCCTGCCCCCTTCAGAATTTGAGGCTGGGGACGGCTCTCCCCTTCTGGCTGCAGTGAAAGGGACCCCACGGTGCATGTTCTGACTCCCCCTCCCCCACTCCTGCCCCTCCAGCACAGAACTGGCTTCTTGTGTCTCTGGAGGGACCCCAGCATCTAGAACAAGGCTCGGAGGAAGCGGGTGCACCAGGCATCCCTTCCTGGCCCTGTCCCAGGTTCCTCTCAGCTTCCAAAACATCCTGCCCAAAGCCGGTGTCCTCCAGGAGGCCACGGCCCTCGGATCCTCGTGGATGTCCCTCCCCTTGTCTGTACCCCAGCCACGCGGCTCATCACCCACAGCCCCCACTGCCGGCTGGCGGTTCCTGCCTCGTCTCTTGAACGGCTCAGAGTAGCTCATCAGGCAGGGCCTGGTCCATAACTTCACGCAGGCGTGTAAGCCACCAGCCGGGGCCCAGCCTGGAGCTGCTCCTTCTCCCTCACCTCTGCTGCCCACACTGCATCCACTATTCTCCTGCTCCTGCCCGCCCTGCCCGCGTCGAAGCGCCTTCTGCGCGCCTTCTGAGCGCCGGGCCCTGTGCGTGCAGGGCCGGGGCCTCAACCACGGGAGGAGGGAGGAGGGAGGAGGGAGGAAGGCAGAGGAGGGATGGAGGCCCCCCACAGCCCCAGTGGGAGCTCAGGGCCCCAGGACAGGGTGCTTCTCGAACTCTGCCATGGGACCAAGTGCTGACACCGGGTCTCTCCTCTTCAGTCACTGCTGTTCCTGGGGCTGGTGGCTGCCATCTGCCTGGGCCTGAACCTCATCGTCCTCGCGGCCTACGTGGTCTGCGTGTGCTGCTGCCGGCAGGACGAGGCCGTGCAGACCAAGCGGCGCGACTCCTGCTGCGTCACCTGGACGGCGGTGGTGGCCGGGCTCGTCTGCTGGTGAGTGTCCCTCTGCGCTGGGCTCAGGGGGCGGCTCCGGGGGTTCTCCGGTGCCCACAGTGGGGGAAGTCAGCTTGTGTGGGCCTGCCCATCTGGGTCTTCCTGGTGGTTAGCCCCTGGGCCATGACACCCCTTCCTCTCCCTCTGCCACCAGCACCCCCCCCACCGAACCCCAAGTGGTTCCTCTGCTGTGTGGCCACATTCTCCTGACCGAGCTCCGGGTACCGTCATGGCAGAGGCTTTCCCAGGGCAAAAGGTGTCCCTTTCCTTGCCCAGCAACAGGGGTCAGATGCACGGGGTGGTGACGGGGGTCTCCCCAGTGCCTCTGCCCCGGTGCAGTCCTGTTCAGCCTGGTGGGGGCATGCCTGGCAGCCCCGGACAGCATTCCTGGACAGAGGGGGCATCTTCTGTTTGCATCGTGGGGCCTTCCCAGCTGCTTTGCGAGGTCAGAGGAAATTCAACTGCAGTCTATATCAATTCCATTCTTCTCAAGAGATCCATAGCTCTTAGTGCCCTCCGCTGGGCCTTCTGTGCTTTGGACGGTGAATGAGGGTTCCCACCCCCATGCAAGAGCCCACATTGCCC
This sequence comes from Phoca vitulina, assembly GCF_004348235.1. Classification (NCBI taxonomy): domain Eukaryota; kingdom Metazoa; phylum Chordata; class Mammalia; order Carnivora; family Phocidae; genus Phoca; species Phoca vitulina. Next base: position 10,424,418 of record NW_022589744.1, read on the forward strand.
GGGCAGTATCCACACGCTTGCTGGCTCTGTTTTTGGGAGGTGGTTGTATTGTTCTTGTTCTCATGTCTACGGAGGTTTTTCCAAAAGCCTCGGATCCAGCCTGAGATGCTCCTGGGGGTGGTCACTGTCAAAGGGTAGAGACCCTCCTTGCTAAGTGTCCCGTTGCATCCAAGATCCCACAGCGGGACTTGGCCCTCTGTCTGGGCAGCAGGATGAGAGGCAGGCAGGGCACAGCGGTGCTGGGAGTGAGGACGCCTGGGCTGTTAGCCTCACTTCGCTCCTGTGGTTTCTTCTCTGTTACAGCATGCTCACATCCTGTCCTGCCTGCAGCTTCAGGGTCACTTAAGCCAAGATAGGAAGGAGCCAGAAGCAGGGTCTCAGTGATGCCAAAGCGCTGAGCACTAGGGCTGCAGGGGGTGGGGGTGGGGGGTCATGCCACCGGGTCCTAAATCATAAACAGAAAGGAGAGAGTTGTAGCCCAAGTCAGGAGCTCAAAGACGAGTCTGACTCCCAGCAGAGAGGACCTCCCACGAAGTAGCTGGAAAAACAGCCTCCTGCCGGGGGTGGGCAGGGAGAGACGGGAGACAGCGAAGAAACCAGTGGTGCTTTCTACACAGCAAGCCCTCTCTGCATGAACTCAGATTTCTTCAAAAAATGCTGAAAATGACAGAAGAATACTTGGGAACAGTAAGAATGACTTTGGAGGGTCAGTTCCAGTAAGTAATAATTACCGGCCGTTTCAGGAAAGCTCAAAACAGAAGGAACACATGTGGCATGATTCATTCTCCAAAATTCTGCAGGCTATTTGTGCCAGGCAAGCGAGAGCCCGCGGTAAGAAGCACAGGCACTGATTCTGCCTTCTTGTGGCTCTTGGAGAGTTGGAGAATCACACATTTGTTTGATTTGAGTAATTACAAACTAAGGAGTAAGTTTGGAGGAAAGGAACAAGCGTAAAGTCGATGGCCTACTGGAGTCGGGCATTCCTGGGTGATGGGCGATTTCTGGTCTTGGAAGACCAGGTGCCCTCCTGGGCCAGCTCCGATAAATCCAGACTAGGGGAAGGCGGAAAATGAGAATACCTCCAGTCTCAAAAACAGGGCAAGGGTTGGAAAGGCTTTGGCTCGATGCTGAATCCTCAGAAAACACTAGATCATAACACAGAGAACTAGAGGAGAAGGTTATAAACACAAGGAGCAAACAAGAGGTGTTTTTCAGAGCATAATAAAAATTTTTTAAAAATAATAAAGTCACTAAGTAGAAGATCATAGAACTACAGTGCATCTCACGTGCGAGCATCTCAGCTGGACATGAGGTCCCCATGGGTGCTGTGGAGAAACACCAAATGGACAGTGGTGCACTTAAGTGGATTCAAAGCCAGTTGAACATTCTGGTTGAATGCACAGAATACATAGCGGGACACCAGAGAGTAGCCAGTGCGTGCGCATGTCTGTGTTATACACAAGAAGCATAGAAGAACCTTGTTTTAAAATAAATGCACATGCTCAGAGCACAAGGCTACAGTGGCGCGGGGTGGGGCGGGTGCTTACCTACCCTGATAGCAGGCACTCTGAGTGACTCTGTCCTGCGCTCCATGAACCACTTCCCAAGAAACACTGAGCTCGGGGCCCAAGCTCACTGTGGGAGAAGATTTCTCTAAAATCTCCTGGGGGGTTCCATCCTAGATCCTTCCTCTTGAACAAAAAAAGAAAACATGTAAGTGTGTGCACGTGTGCATTCATCTCTCCCACCCCCACCCCCGAAGTTAGTGTTCTGGGTGAAGAGTCAGGAGGCTGCTTAGTGAACCTCCAGATGCATGTCCCCCCCGCCCCCCGGCCCCAGTGGCGCGCGTCCGATGAAATACAGCGGATGATGTAGGCGAGATTCGAGATGATTTGTCCAGGCTGGAATGTTGGACGAAAACCAACTCGATGCAGTTTCACAGGGATAGATTTAAAAGTTCTGCTTTTGCTTAAAACAAAACAAAAATGAGCGCAGCGCTACAGGAAAGAGGATAGGCTGGGCTTGGCGGCAGTTCCTGTGAGGAAACCCAGGGGTGTTGTAGACCACGGGGTCAGCGGGGCGGAGAGGGGCTGCCAGGGCTTAGCCCCCAGTGCTCGGAGCTGGATGGACACCTGGCCGTGGGGGCCTCACCCGGAGTGACAGTGACCGGTTGGAGGAGAGTTTGAACCTGGTGGACAGTGATGATGGGGACCGGGGTCTGAAGGGCACATGGGAGAGCAGGAGGGAAGGGGGACAGGGAGCCACATTCTGTCGTCTGAGGGGCATCCCACAGAATTAGAGGCTTATTTTGGGATGCCCCCAAAGACAGTCAAGAACCAGGAGGTAGGCTTCAGCTCCATGGAGGAAAGAACTTTCTACCAGTATGGCAGACCACCTCATGGGTGGTGTGGGGAAGCAGGGGGAAAGGGTAGAGAATGGAGGGGGAGTCCCCAGCTCCTGGAGGTTTCAGGAGAGACCTCGGTGGTCCCCGCACCTCCCCATGACAGTCACCTGGGGAGCTGGTGAAGGTACGGGTTCCAGACCTACTGCAGCAGAATCCCAAAGGCCCAGCCAGCGGTCTTCCCCCCTTCAGAGGTGCTGGACTAGAAGACAGGAGTATTATTCCCGGCCCAAAGGAAATTAGCCAGCCAGACCAGGGACAAGGTGGCCACGAACCTTCACCCCTACCCCCTGGGTCACCTGCCAGAGCTCCCTCCCCTCCCATACCCCCAGGACAGAGCTCCTTAGTCAAAAACCCGCTTTTCCATGGATGTTTATGGCAGCTTTATGCATAATCACCAAAACTTGGAAGCAACCAAGATGCCCTTCAGTAGACGAATGGGTAAATAAACTGTGGTCCATCCAACCAGTGGACTATTATTTAGCGCTAAAAAGAAATGAGCTATTTGGCCATGAAAAGATACGGAGGAACCTCAAATGCATATCACTCAGTGAAAGACACCAGTCTGAAAAGGCTCTATACTATGATTGCAACCATCTGACATTCTGGGAAAGGCAAAACTCTGGAGGGAGTGGAAAGATCAGGGGTTGTGGGGGAGGGAGGGATGGAAAGGTTGAGCACAGATTTTTAGAGCAGCGAAACTAGCCTAGGATACTCTAATGGTGGATGGGTGCCATACATTTGCCCAAACCCACAGAATGTACCGGACCAGGAGTGATCCTCAGGGTGAACCACAGACTCTGGGTGATAATGACGTGTCCATGAAGGTGTATCAATGTACCAAATGTACCGGTGTGGTGAGGAATGGTGGGAGCGGAGGCGGCTGTTAGGGCGGCAGGGGGTGTATGGGAAATCTCTATACCTCTGCTCAACTTTGCTGTGAATCTAAAACTGCCCCAGGGGTGCCTGGGTGGCTCAGTCAGTTAAGCATCCGACTCTTCATCGCAGCTCAGGTCTTGATCTCAGGGGTGTAAGTTCAAGCCCTGCATTGGGCTCTATGCTGGGCATGGAGCCTACTTAAAATAAAAAATAAAATAAAACTGCTCTAAAAAATACCGTATTTAAAACAACAACGAGCAACTTTCTCTTCTGCGGGTCACTTCTAACTTTGTTTGGGGTCTTGCCTGTAGTGCTGCGGTGGGCGTTGGTTTCTATGGAAACAGCGAGACCAACGATGGGGTGTACCAGCTGATCTACTCCTTGGACAACGCGAACCACACCTTCTCCGGGATAGACGAACTGGTAAGGCTCACGGGCAGCAGTGGGCCGGGGTCAGCACGGCCCGTGAGGTCAGTGTGCTCAGAACAAGGGCCCCAGTCACATCCCAACCAGCTTGGCCCCGGGGTGGGGTGGGGGAGTGGACTGCCCTTGAGGTTGCAATTGGTCCTGCTGGGAGTAAACAGGCGATTTCTGCTCTTCAGGCAGGGAGGGGTGGTGAGGACAGGGCTGAGGACCAAAGGAGAAAGGCGGACTGGGTCCTGGGGGGACCTGGGAGCGGCCGTGGAATCCAGCCGTGTGGACTTGGGTGGGCTGAGCACTTCCCCGTTTGTCCAAGGGGAGCCTGAATGTGGAAAATCAGCCCCACGGTGTGTTCTGTTCACCTCACTGCTACATATGGAGTATCACGGGGTCCAGACAATGTCAAGGTGTGAAAGTCTTCAAAACCAAGTGAAACACCCTCAGGGGTGGTATGGCGAGGTGTCGTCCGGGCTCTGGCTTCTGGCTGGGGGCTCAGGGCTGAGGATTGTGCCGGCTGGCCAGAGGGACCAAGCGGTGGGGAGCGGGGTTTTCTCAAACACTGACCTTGGCCCCCAGGTGCTTGTCACCTTCGCCATCAGCAGCAGGTGTTTTTGGCCTGTTTCCAGGTAGACCCCGCGCCCACAGGAGCTGGGCTCCAATGGAAAAGGCAAAGGGCAGTTTTCAGGGAAGCTCGTCCTTGGACATCCACACTGTTCCCCGTCCCTTCTGGACCAGTTCCCCAGCCAGGGGGAGGGGGAGGGGGGGACCTCAGCAAATGGCCAGTTTGTGTCATTGGGCAGCCTCAAGCACAGAATCCAGCCCCAGCCAGAGCATTTGGACATTGCCCTGGTACTTGCTAGAAGAGGATTCTGGAAGAGGATTTGACCTCATTGCCCCTTCCTTCTCCCTAAGCTCCTCTAAGGCCTTAATCCGTCAGCAGCCCTGGGGGGGGGGGGGGGGGGGCACACCGTGAAGAGATAGCCCTGCTGCTCCTCAACACCCAGGAAGGCTGCCGATGGGGCTCTGGCCTCAGAGAGAGCCCTTCTGGGGAGCGGAAGGTCACAGGCCAGACCGGGGCCCACCTGTCCTGCAGCACTTGTCTGCTGGTACCCATCGCTGGGAGACTGAGTCATGCAGACACTGGGCGGAGGCAGCTCTGTGGGGTGAGGTGGGGGCGGCTGGGATGGGGGGCTGAGGGCAGCCTTGAGCCCGAATACAGCCTGACCAGCCCTGGAGGTATGGGGGGAACGTACCCTCTGGGCCCCCCACCCCACCTCTGCCCTCCGGGAAGGGGCTCTGACCTCTAGGCTCTGCCTCCCGCTCTCCCTCCACCCACCAGCACCAGACCCCCTAGAAGAGGAACCCAGCTCTGAAAGGAGAGAGAGTCCCCTGCCTGGGGAAGCCCCAGAGCCATGACCTGCACTTCTTACCTTGTGACCACCATAAGGAATGGCCCTTGTCTCCCCGAAGGACTAAGGAAAGAGAGAACCCCAGAGCCATCCTCATGCAAAGTTTGAGTTCTTCGTGTCCTATCCCATGAGATAGAATATACGGGGAAACAGCTAGAACAAGCCCCTAGGCTGGCCCATCCAGCACAAGGGCTGAGCACTCCAGGCCAGGTCTGGACATTCCAAAGCAAGCCCCACATCTCCAAACTCTCCCATGTTCCCAAAGGGAAGGGTTCTATGTTTCCCTGGATGTCAGCCCCTTCATTGTCTCTGCACCATTTCTGAAAGTCAAGGACAGGAGTCCCAGGGTTTTGTGATGGTCCAGCCAGCTAGGAGCTGCCTCCATCCTGATGATCACCACGGCCCGCCTCCTCTGAGTGAGCCAGGCATTTTCTGCCCGCAGAGAGGCAGGGCTCTGGGCCCTTGCTGGGACCTGTGAGGCTAGTTTGGGCCTCGGGGTGGGCACCCAACACTCTGGGTCCCAAGGGCTGCAAGGGAGGCAGCAGATTTTGGAGGGCTCCCCAGATCCCAGGGGTGAAGGCCAAATACCAGAGAAAGGATGTTCGATGAGATAATGTCGGTGAGAGTGCCTGGTAATCTACAAAGTCCCCCCAAGTGGGGGTGACTGTGACATTGTGTGCCCTTATTAGAATTACTATCATTATATATGTTCCTGTAATCACCCTGAAGGAGACAGGAGGCTTGGGCTGCTGGGGCGTGGGGAGGGCAGGACTCGGAGGACAGGTCAGAGTGAGGTGGACCTTTCAGGGTTCCCCTTCCTGGACCAGAAACCCCACACCTGCAGCCTTGCACCCTGAGGGCCCCAGTGGGTGGGGGCCGCCGCTCCAGGCTCAGGCATGCCTGGCAGGGTTCTGGATCAGCTGCACACTTTGATTTGGGGGATCAGAAAGGGTCATTTGGGAGTGCCAGGTGGGTCCTTTGTCTGGTCCACTGCCCCCCATCCACCTCCCCCCCATCAGTGAAGGGGGCCTGGGCTCTAGGGAGTGACTCACTCAGGGGACCAGGCGTACCTCTAACCCCTCAGGGTCTTAGTTTAAAAATAAGGGCCTCAGGAGCTTGGCTGACTCGGATCTGAGCTACACGTTCCAGTGGCCAGTGTGGCTCCTCTGGGCTCTCACGGGAGAGCCAGCAGTAAAGCCCGTGGGCAGCCCTTGGGTGAGGAATCTGGGGCACAGGGACGTTGCGTTCCTGTCGCAGGGTTGAAAGCTAGTGTGTTCTGGAGTAAGAACCCGAACCCAGGTGTTCTGGTCTTCGCCCTTCCCTTCAGGATCTGAGATGGGGGCCCTCCCCAAACAGGCAGAGTCTCCACCCCTTTGTCCCCTGGTATGGCTGCCCTTCTAGAAAACCTCAGTAAGTGGAGAAGCTTCCTCCCCACCTGGAGGTTTTCAGACTTGAGTGTGTATCCGAATCCCCTGGATTGCCTGATAAACACAGATCGCTGGGCCCTCCCCAGAGTTTCTTGTTCTGTAGGTCTGGGACAGGACCACACTTGGAGGACCACTCTTCTGTCCTGTGGGGACGAGAACTTCCACACCTGCTTGCTTGCCCCACTCCCACCCCAGCCTGAGTCGCTGAGCTGTCCCTCTTGTGCACAGAGCTCTTCCCCAGGGGGAGAACTCTCCCCCATCTCCGGCGCGGCCCTGTCTCTTGGGGGCTCCGTGTAAGCCTCTGAGGAACGGTGGTGGAGTGGGGAACAGGGGGCTATATGTAGGTCAGTGTTGTGGTTTTAGTGTTTGTTTGTTTGTTTCCTTTGGGAGGACGTCAGGAGGGAAAAAGAGGGCCCGGCAGAGGTTTATTGGCTTTCATTTTTTTTCAAGGAGAGATTTAAGAAATGAAGAAGTTAAAATTGTAGAGCTAGGGAAGGAGAAGTCGTCTTGCAGAAAAAGTTTACAGATCACTGTTAGCAGCCCTTTGCTCTAAAGTTCGTTGTATATAATACAGGAATATAAAAAGATCCTGATCTCAGCACTTAGTAACAGTGCCTTTTGGAGCAATGGTTATAAAGCGCTTATACATTGATCTTATTGAACTGAAAGGAGAGTTGATTGGGGTGATCGAGAATCTGCTTTTATATCTTTTTTTCTTCCGCATGAAGCTAGAAGCGGCCCAACCTAGAGTATTTCTTAGTCCTTACCCAGCTTGGAAGAACCGAGAACAAGCCGGAAAATGGAACAAGCTGCTGACATTGAGAAAACAAAGCAAAACAGAACAAAGAGAGCCATTCTCTTTTCTGGAACTGGGCGCCCGCCGAGGAGTGCAGATGTGAAAAGCCACAAAGTTGCCTTCGAGTCTCCCTAATGCACCAGCATTGGTCACAGGGAGTGTCATCTCATTGGCCTCTCGCCGGGCTGTCCGTGGGAAGCTCCTGCCCTTCGGTGGCATTTTATCTTCCTTCCAGACCCGGGGGACGATTAGCGCACACTCCTCCGCCTTCCAGCCGGTAGTACTGGTCGGTTTGACGTGACAGTTTCGACAACAGAGCCTTTCTTCCCCAGGCTGCCGACACACGGCTCCAAGCAGGCTTGGAGGGGCAAGCTTGGGGTTCCCAGGCTGCGTCCCTGGGTCCGGCGGGGACCCTGCGTCTGGGCTGTTTGGAAGCACCTTTCCAGGACCAGGCCCTCCTGGGGCTCCTTGTTGGAAAGCCAAGGACAGTCACTGCCTGCTTCCTTCCCTCTGTACCTTTGGAAAGAAAGTTGCTTCCTTCCTTCTGGAGCGCCCAGCTCCAGGCCCTTGCGGCCCAGCCGAGGGAGGGAGCCCATCCATCCACCTGGCAGGACAGCTGTGCAGAGGGGGGGGCGGCGTGAGCCCCCAGAGCAGGCACTGATCTCCTCCTGCCACACGTCCAGGCTCTTTGGAGGCAGGATCGGTCCTTCTGTGTCATTTCAAAGTGTCATTGTTCAGGCTTCACGCAGGCTCCGGACGCCGGGAGCTGTTGCTAGGTCCACAACAGAGCCTTTCTCCTGGGAGGCGTTGAGAAATCCCATTGTGGGAACAGAAAGTCAGGCGACAACAGAGGAACTTTGCCGTTAAACATTCTATCCCTCGGTCTGAAAAAGAATTTCTAATCCAAGGTGTCTCAAGTTTTAAGGAATCTTCAAGGAAGCAAAATGGATTCTCCTGTTTGTTTCCCCATCTGGGAGCCTGGGTCCTGGTTAAGACCAGATCGGGCTTGTGTCCTTCCCCCCTGCCCCCTGCCTCCCCCGGATGCTGGAGGACGTCAGGGCCTCTGTCCTCCTGCGGCTTGCAGGCCTTCCCCTCCAGAGTTAGTCAGAATATGTAGCGCCCTGGCTTCCTCCTCCCCTGGAGGCCAGATTCACAATCCCGGCCCCTCCGCAGGTATCCGGAACCACCCAGAAGATGAAGGTGGACCTCGAGCAGCACCTGGCCCGGCTCAGTGAGATCTTCGCTGCTCGGGGTGATTATATCCAGACGCTGAAGTTCGTGCAGCAGATGGCAGGGAACGTCATTGTCCAGCTCTCAGGGCTGCCCGTGTGGAGGGAGGTCACTGTAGAGCTGACCGAGCTGGCTGATCAGACTGGCTACGTGGAGTACTACAGGTAAGGGGCCAGAGGGAGGGCCGCGGGTCTGTCCCAGCCTGCATCTTAGGGCCCAGGCAGGGCCTAAATGAGCCATTCCTGAGACGGAGGAGTCTGTGTGCTGAATGGTGGGCGTGTAGAACTGCGTCCCTGTGCAGGCAGGCCCCAGAGACCCAGAAAGGGGCAAAGGCGCGGTGACGTGCCAAGATCCAGTTGGAGAGGCTGAAGCTGGCCTCCAGGGACCCCTCCAGGACCAGCATCCACCGTGGCTGGTGCTGGGGAAGATGCTAGTGGTATTCAGGGTTGGGGGGGCAGGATTCTCTCCCCTGCAGACTCAGCCACAGGGGTGCAGGGGGTCAGAGGGACGGTGGCTTATTTGCCTGCATGGAGCGTCCCCTGATGGCAACTTCGTAGCAAACCCAGAGGTGCCCCAGCTTCACTTAGGTAGAAGCCTAAGGGATGGGAGGCTGAGGGGCACCACCCCACCTTTGCCATACTCAGAAATGCAAACTCACACCTCCATAACCTCTGGGAGTCCGTGTACGTCTCCCCTGCCTCCCCATTCCCCAGACCCCATCCCAGGTGAAGGCGCTGGACAGAGGTAAGCTGACCAGGGACCGGCTGCCTCCCTCTGTGTGCAGGATCTGGTGAAGGTCGTTCTGGGGCGAGCCAAGGAAGGAGGCAGCAATCTGGGCTTTCGGGGCCTCCCGGCCAAAGGGGGACTTACACTCCTGAAGTGCAGGTCTCTCTGCCGCCAGGGCCCAGCGCCTTGCACAGAGGGAGGGGGGCCTGGGGAGGAAGGGATAAATGAGTGCTGAAGAACAAGTATCAGCTCTTTGGACCCACCCCCTCCCCCAAATGCATGGTTCCCCTTCAAGCCATTAACAAAGATCAGAGGCTTTACCCTCCCCGTTGCACAATTTACTCTGGTTTTCTGGATTCATTTCTCCTTTATGAGAAAACCCCACCCTAGGCTGACTAATAAGGACACAGAGGAAATGCTTCTGGTGGGACCCCAACTCATCCAGGGCTCTCCCTTCCTCCCGGGGAGGATAAAGCCGGACCTTGGCAAGGGAAGCGCATGAAGTCAGTCCCCAGCTCTGGCTGGCGCTCCCACCCCTCGGCTCTGCAGCCCATCCAGCCCCTGCATGGCCAGGATGTCACGGATCCAGCTTCCCACCAGATTTTTTTTTTTGCTCACGTTCAAAACTGCCTTTCTCCCCAGCAACAGAAACTCCCAACTCTGAGGACGGGCTGTGACTCGTGACCTAAAACAGTGGCATCTGATTAGTCCTGTGATCTGACGGCCGTTCATTATCTGAGTGCTCGGAAACTTGGTCCGGGGAGTCGGGGGCAGGTGGAAAGTGGGTGTCCGTGGTGGCCCTGCCTTTCTCTGTGAATGGACCTGGAGCAGGGCCGTGTACGCTTAAGGACCTCACGTGGGCATTAGACACCGACAAAAATGAAATAAGTCAGAATTTACATATCAAAGGGGACTTATTTTTAGGGTGATTTCATTAAAAATGTGAGGAAGGGTGGTGACAAAGCCTAACAGCTGTTTTAGTGTGGGTGACCAAGGTTTGCCCTCTGATCCCCCCGTCCCCAGCTCCCTTGTTCAGGCTGAGGCAGAAAAGACCTAGTCCGAGGACATTAGCACCCCCTGGCCCCTGAAAACCGGTGGTGTTCCTTCCTCCATCTGCTATTTGCCGGCTCCTTCTGTCCCCTGGGCTGTCCTGGAACAGAGAGAGCCCTCATTCCTCGAGCTAACCAGCCTTAGGGGCTCCTCTGAACAGACTCCCCATCTTTGCCTTCCAGATGATTCTAGAGCAGAGCCATTCAGCTAAGCTCATATTTTTTAGTGCTTTTATACAAGGCCCAGCTAAGTATTGGAGGCAATAAAAAGCCAAGCCTCTGTGAGAGGCTCATAAGGGGTGTGACCAAGGCACCTGCGGAGGCCGGATCCAGGAGAGCTTTGGGAGTAAGGGCCTGCACAGCTTCTGCTGGAGCCAAGTTCTTGGTTAGAAACACATCCCGGGTCATCACTGGGCTCCTGTGGGAAAACACATCCGCCTCGCAGAGCTGTTTCCAGGAACTCCTTACAACATGAGGTGTGGAGGCAGAGAAAACGCACTGAAACACGATCATGTAGAGTGAGTTAGAAGCAATCCTAACCTGATTTCCTGCTGCTGTGCACAGCAGGGAGAGACGTAATAAGAGATCTTTAGGTTTGAAACATGAAACCAGGATTCTGAGAGGTGCCTGGTGGCTGGCCGTGTCTCCTGCAGGAAGACTCAGACGGGCAAAGTCCAGAATTCCTGGGCCAAGTTGTCCTCCCAACGGCCTCTGTCTGTTTTCCAATCAGCAGAATGGGGTCCTAGCACTAGACGTTCCTGAGATCCCTTCCTGCCCTGGCTCCGATTTAGGAAAACTGGCTCCTTGGTGGACTGGGGGGGGGGGTCTTGATTAGCCCCCTTTCTTGGCACTCAGCCTCCACTCACAAAGGTGGGAAGAACCTCGTTTGGCTGCCAGGTGGCCTCAGCGTGCCCCCACCCTCTGGGAGCCTCGTACTTCCTTCCAGCACCACCCTGCTCCCACCCACACTCCAAACTCCTTCTCACCCTCATTATGGTGTTAGTGAAGCATTGCCTGCCAAAGAGGAGGGGTCCATGAGCTTATTTGGCTCTTCCATCAAGAGAAATCATAATGATCCAAAGACTTCCCTCTTCAGGGGCTTGGAGCAGTCCTGTCTGTCTGCCCCCCGCCCCGCCCCGCCCCCTGTGTCCCCCAGTCCCACACCGCAGGGCTGCTAGGCAGTGACTGCTAGGTGAGGCTGGTGCTCAGTTGTAAGGCCCCTCCTTGGGATCCCGTGTGGAAGGGAAAGGAACTCCCGGGGCTTTGCTTGGGATCAGATCAATGCCTTTGGACTTTAGGCACTCTGGATTCCTCGGCCCCTGCTTTGGAGAAGCAGGAATGTGGGGACTTTGAGATGCCTCAGCAGCATCCCTTATTATCCTTGGCACTTAGTGAGCATTTAACTTTTCACCCAGCCCTGAGAAGGTTCCAGCAGTAAAGGTTTGGAAACTGAGGCCCAAAGGAGGGAGGCAGCTTGTCAGGATCTGCCAGCTAGTATGTGACTCTGCCTTTTCCCGTCAGCGCGGCCCGGGGGTGGGGGTGGGGGGCAGAAAGACCTGAGGAGTGAGGGGTGATGTGGGCCTCCCTTGCCCCACCTGAGCTCCCTGGTGGTCTGGGAATGAGCCCCCCGCATCCAGGCACCCCGTGCCTGGCAGAAATGTTGCTGAGAGGAACCTACGTGTCCTAAGCGGTGGGTCCCAGGCAGCTGGGAGGGCGAGCTGGGAAGGCCGGGCTGAGCCTTCATCACAGAAACGGGCGTCTTAGGGGCTTTCTTAGATCCGTGGACATAAATGTCAGGCCTGATCTGATGCCAGTAAGTGTTCTCGAAGCAGCAGGACCAGGGTCCAAAGAGGTGCCTGTGGGAGGCTGCAGAGACCACGTAGACCTGCCCTGTCCAGCATGTGGCCACTAGCCACACAGGGCACTGGAATTTAAATGAATCAAAAGCAGCTAGGATGAGACACAAGTCTCCTCCATTGCACAAACCGTATCTCCATTCTCCAGAGCCACGCATGGGCCGGGCAGATGCAGTGGGCTGTGCAGAGATCTAGAACTGCAGGAAGTTCTAGCTGGCAGTGCTGGTTTAGACCCTGAGCCTGGGCGGGGGCGAGCATGACCCCTTTGTTCAGGCAGAATCGGGGGTGCAGCCCTGGGAGCCCCTGAAGAGCCCGTCCGCGGTGCACACTGGTCCTTCCTGCCCGGAGCAGGGCACAGCCTCATCTACTCCGCTCAGCTGCTGGCTCGGGGCAGCTCATCACAACAAAGGGTTAAGCAGGCCTGGGGGCTGCTGTGCAGGGTTCCCCGCTGGGCACCCGGTGTGGTGACGCCTCCCCCTCCCCTGACCGTCTCTGCCTGTCCACCCAGATGGCTTTCCTACCTCCTGCTCTTCATCCTGGACCTGGTCATCTGCCTCGTCACCTGCCTGGGACTGGCCAGGCGCTCCAGGTGTCTCTTGGTCTCGTGAGTATCCCTGCCTGCAGGCCAGACAGCCGGGCAAGCATGCGGGGTGACAGTGTCACCGTCAGAGAGATGGGGGCCTGGCCAGGCTCGGAGAGTGTGGTGGGGGCAGCGGCCTGAAGCCATCATCTGAGCCCTCCTCAGCCCCCAGCCGAGGGAGACGGCAGCCGCTGACTTACCATCTGGACACCTAGCAAGGACTGGGCCTGCCTCCGTGTGTCCCCACCGTCCCCGGGCCTGACTGCTGAGCTGCTGAAGGAATTGGCCAAGCATTAGAGGCTCCAGGGTCTCTAATCAACATCTCCTGATAGCTTGTGCCCGCACAGCTTTGTCTCTCCGGCCCAGGGACCTATGCTGCAGGCGCTGGGCTCCGTACGTCTCGCCCAGCAATCAGCAGGCTGATATTAGGGGCCACTGCAAGAGTCTCGGGCCACAGGGGGGACAGGCTGGTGGCTCGGAGGAAGGGCACTGGAGGCTGGTGGGGTGACAGCCCTCACAGGGTGCCCCCCTGCCAGCCCACGCCTGGATCCCACGGGCTATGTCTCTCTCCTAGGATGCTGTGCTGTGGCGTGCTGGGCCTGTTCCTCAGCTGGACGTCTCTGGCTGCTGACAGCGCTGCAGCAGTGGTGAGTTGGGGGTGGGCGTGGGGGGTGGTCTGACCAGGACCGTCTGTCTGGTGGCACATTGATGTGTCCTGTCCAGAGCCCCCAGGGCAGGGCCAGCTTCCGGTCTCTGTCCCTAACCTAGAAAATCAGAACTGAGAGGGCTTGGACCATCCACACCAGTCCCTTTGCCCTTCCTATAGGGACAGAGGCCCAGAAAAAGGAAGAGGCTTACCTAAGATCATGAGGTATTTAGGGGCAAAGCCAAGATAAGACGACTGATCCCTTTCCCACCCCATTGACCCATTCCCAGCCGCTGCTTGTAAGGCCAAGCTTGGATGGCCAGGTGAGGTCTCTGGGTGTGAAGAACTAACTGGGTCTGATGGGGATGGGCGGGGTCTAAACGTCAGGCTGGAGAAGCCTCGGGCTTCCGAAGCGCCCTCTTTGGCCAGCTTCCCTGGACATTGGGAATGTGGAATGTGGTGTTTAGCTTGCCTTCCGTCCCATTGCCTTGGACTCACACACACGGCCTGAAACACAGTGGTGTATGTTTCTGGATGTGGTGCCCCAGAATGTTTTTAAAACACACGCACACAAGGTGGCAGAAGCTCCCTATGTAGGTATGTTTGGTCGTCAATAGACCTAACACTCAGGCGAAGCAGTGCACAGGTCATTCATTCAGCTGACTGGCTCTGTGGCTGTCGGCTGCGCCAGGTGTCCAAGGATGCAGAAACCAGGAGGACATGATGTTCGATCTTGACATAGTCTCAGGCTGCAGAAGAAACGCTTGTAGGCAGCTCACTGTGACCCTGTGTGAATGGAGACCAGGGAGGTACATGCTTCGTGTGTGTGTGTGTGTGTGTGTGTAAGGGGGCGGTCAGGATTTACCGGGGGATTTCAGGGAACCCCTGCCTGATTCAGGGGCCACAAAGTAAGCCCATGGCCTACATCTGTGCTGCCTTAGCTACCTGGGGATAAAATAACGAACAAGGACTCTACCTGAAGCCCTCTCGCCAAACTCACACCTTGCCCAGGCACTTGGGGGCCGGCTGGTCACTCTGGCCCAGGGCAGTCTGCCTCCATGGTGCCCACAGAATGAACGGACCCTGGTGCTGCTTGGCTCACAGCAGCTTTTGGCCGAGCTCGTCCGGGAGGGAGACGGGGTGGGTGTCTCCTGTTCCTTCCGCCCACCGCGCGGTGTCCACTTGGGGCACGAGGGAGAATTAGCCAGGCATGAGCCTTTGTCCCAAGGGCTGGGGCCTCTCCAGATGCAGGGAAGGGCAGGTTAGGAGGTGTCATCAGGAGCTGAGCGGGTACGTAGTCCCAGGGAGCGGCTGCCGGCCAGAGTTACACGCACAGCTGCCTGGCCAACAGCCTCTCCTGTGGGGACGAGTGTAAGCACAGGGAAGCCTGCAGAAGGCAAGCTTTCCAGGGGGGCTCTGCTGCCCCTTGCGCAGCCTCTGCCTTCTGGAAGCAGGGGAGGTTTCCAGCTTGCCGCCTTGAGCTGCCCTTTGGGAGCCAGCTCCCTCCCAGTGGGGGCTTCTCCCTCTCCCCTGGCTTCAGTGTTCAGGGAGACCGGGGGCGATTTAATCTCCCAGCTGGGCGCCCTGGGCTGCCAGCGCTGGCAAGGAAGGCCATTTCCCTAATTGTTGAGTCAGGGCTGTGTGAGAGAGGGCTGTGAGGGAGCTGAATGCGCCTTTGAGGGGGCCACGGACCGGGCTGCATTTTAATGGGAAGTGGGGTGAGGACGAGCGAGCGGGGCGGGAGGCAGCCCGGCACAGGCCGTTGTGGGAGCTTTTGTGTGGTCCTGCTGCCCCTGCCCTGGGAGGCCTGCTCTCTTTGAGCCACTGTGGGGCCCCCGAGGACAGACGCGGAGCCCCTCCCCCCCCATCCCTTCTCTGTCCCTGCGAGAGGACCTCCTCGAGGAAGGAGTGCTGCTCCGAGTGGGAGTTTGGGGAGCTGAGCTCTGGGCTTTGGCCACCCCAGCCGTGCTGCCTACCCGCTTGACTGCCCTGAGAGGGTGAGGGGCTGAGGGCAGAGAGGAGAGAAAGCGCCAGAGAAGAAAGAAGGGGGCCATGGAGGCTGGGGACGGGGGGTCATCCAGACACACTGGGGCAACTGAGCAGAGTGCTCCCTGTAAATCCAGCCTCCAAGGGGGAGGCCAGGCCCACCTCACTGAGTCAGGGTGGGGGAGTAGGAGGGTGGCCTCTGGAACCTCCTGCCTGGTCCATGTCCCCCCACCTTGCCCCTTCCCAACGGGGGGGGGGGGCCCTGGGAAAGTTCTGAAGCTCTCCAGACCTCAGTTTCCTCGAGTGTGAGATGGGGAGAAGTGTAGCACTTGCCCCAGAGGACTGTTGATGGATCACGTGGGTCCGGTAACTCCCAGGAGGCATATAGGAAATGTCCAATAAGCAGTAACCTCATTGGTTTGCCACGTGTTTATGTCGTTATGTGAGGGCCACAGGGGTACGCCTTCAGACGGTCACCTGCTCTCCAGAGCTGCCTCAGCTGGGCTGGACACTGGGCTTCTCTGCCTGCGCTCACTGCCCCCCGCCTCTTCCCCCATGCCCATCCCCACTATGTGAGTAATGCACACCGGGGCCCTTGTCTACACAGACAGGGAGAGAAAGCTGGATCCTCACTGAAGGGGCTGAAGGGCAGACCTGGCCTGAGTGGGGTGGGAGGCCGCATCCCTGGGGGAGCCTCTCTGACAGGGGCCTCCTGTCCCTCTTTGGATTCCAAACTTTTTGGGACCCAGGCCAAGATGGCGGCCTCCCTCTTTATTTTTCCCAAGGCCTCCCATCCCCCCACTCAGATCTGGCTCCTCCCTTTTCACCACTCCAGCGACAGGGGTAGGCCTGCTGGTCCTGTGGCTCTGATTTATGGTAATGAATCAGTCTGAGTGATGTATGTTAGTGATTTGCATATAGAGCAATTCTCCCAGGGTCCTGAGCTTGTGGTTGTGTGTGTGAGTGTGTATGTGCATGCGTGCATATACAAATGTGGCTCTGTGGGAGCTCTGGGCCTAGGGGGGCATCTTATTCCCCAACCCCCCCATGCACACATGTTCTAGCCCATAAATACCATGATACAGCTCACGCCTGTATCTCATACCTAGAATGGCACATGGCATCCAGTAGGTGCTAAATAAATATTGATCAACTCGGAATGAATGCGTGAAGCTCCAGCGTGGAGCCTGAGGCCACCACTCCTGAAAGAGGACAGGGCACCAGCAGCGCAGAGCCCTGGGGAGGGGACCCCTAGGAATGGGTTGGAGCACCAGAGCTTCCCCTGACTGTTCTGAAAGATGGGAGGCCTCCTTTACCCGGTGGCCCCACTGTACCCCCAGGCTGAACCTGAGAAGGGCCTGGCTCAGAGGATGGGTCCTTGCTGCCACCAATCCCAGGGCTGGCTTCTGCTCCCACACGGCCCATAGGCCCTTAGTTGTCACCTCTCCAGGCCATGCTGTGGGGTCCAGGCCCCCCCGCTCCTCAGTGGCAGAGCCTGGAGCCTGTGTCCCCTAACTGCCAGCCCCCCATCTCATCCTGAGCAGGACCCGTACCCGCAGGCTCAGAGATGGATTCAATGCCAACATAATTCTTTTGTTGTTGGTGGTGGTTTTTTAAAATATTTTATTTATTCATTTGTCAGAGAGAGAGCACAAGCAGGAGGAGCACAGAGGCAGAGGAAGAAGCAGGCTCCCCACAGAGCAGGGAGCCCGATGCGGGGCTCAATCCCAGGACCCCGGGATCATGACCTGAGCCAAAGGCAGACGCTTAATGACTGAGCCACCCAGCGCCCCTAACATAATTCTTTAGGAATAGAGTCTGGGGGATGCTTCATAGATCAGCACCTCAAAAGCATGTGGGGCTTGATAACAGGACGGCCAAAAATACAACCGAGATGAACGAAGGCCGTGGTGCAATAACTCCCCGACACGCACGGTGTGGGTGCTCGGGCCCCTGAGGTCCGTCCCGGAGGCAGCATTCAGAAATAGAGTAAGAGCCAACGCCGCAGAGAGCCTGCCCTCCGCCAGTCACCCTTCTGGGTGTTTTACGTAGGTTAATTCACAAGGTAGGTAGCGTTTTTCTCTCCATGCTATAAATGAGGCAGCTGAGACACAGAAAGAGTAAGTCACTTGTCCAAAGTGACAGAGCTAGGAGAGCTAGGAAGGGGCAGGGCCAGGATTCGAGCCCAGGGAGGACTGAGCGGAGAGCTCCAAGCAGCTGGGCCTGAGGGGACCGGCTCCACCCAGGGCCCTGGTGTTAGAACTTTCTTCCACCCCTCCCCATCTCTCCCTGGCTCAGGGCACCAGTGACTTCTGCTCAGCTCCCGACACCTTCATCCTGAACATCACAGAGGGCCAGATCCGCACAGGTAACGAACCCTCGGGGCCTCTGCTGTTGGAGCCGCTCTGGATACTCAGACCAGGCCCGTGGCCGGCCGGACCTTTCAGCCCTGTCGTCACCTAACCCCTCCTCACCCCCAGCCCCCCACACTTTCGGTCCAGCTGGACCTCTGGGCCATTTGTTAGAAGTGCCCTCCTTGGGGAGTTTGGGGACTGGCTAGGCCGCCGAGGACGGTGAGGGCCTGGTCACTGGTCAGCTCTTGCCTGATGCCGATTCCTTTGCCTCACAGAGGTGACCCGTTACTACCTGTACTGCACTCAGAGCGGAAGCAGCCCCTTCCAGCAGGTACGCCCACCCTGCCCACAGCCCCCTCTGTCAGCTCGCCCCCTCTGGACCCGAAGCCCCTGCACCTGTGGGTGGCTGGCTGGGTGCTTTTCCCTTCATTGCGAAGCCCACGCTGCTAGTCCGGGGACCCCGCTTGGAGTAGCAGGAAGCAAGAGGACTGTGCGGCTCTCAGAAAGCCTGAGGGATGCTGGGCAGGGTGGGAATCGGGCGGGGCTGCAGGGGGAGCGGCTCCTGGGAAGCGGAGCCTCAGGGTGGGGCTGTGGTCTCTCCTGGCCAGGCACTGACCATCTTCCAGCGCTCGCTCACCACCATGCAGATCCAGGTGGCCGGCCTGCTGCAGTTCGCCGTGCCCCTCTTCCCCACGGCCGAGGTAAGGCGCTGCCTCCCACAGCATCTGTGCAGGAAGAGGGGCTGGACCCGGACAACCCTCCCCCTGCCTGCACCCCTCACCCCTCCTGAGCCCCCGAGGCTTCGCAGAGCCAGGCTGTGGAGCGCGCTCCCTGGCCTCTGCACACGCTGCTGCCTGTGGTTTGTGGTTTTAGCTACAAGCCTGCCGCTCACTGTCTGCCTCTCTGCGTGTTTGCCTCTTCCTGCTTCAGAAGGACCTGCTTGGAATCCAGCTCCTGCTGAACTCATCAGAGTCCAGCCTCCACCAGCTGACGGCCATGCTGGATTGCCGAGGGCTGCATAAGGTGCCGGGGTGGGCCTGGCTGGCAAGCAGGATGGGGCGGGGGGGGGGGGGGGTTGGGTACCCCCGCAGGCCACATTTTCCCAGAGAGCAGCCAGTAGGGTCAAGAAGAGTGATTATCGGGGCTCCCTACGGGCCCCAGAATGACATAGAAGCCGAACAACAGGAAGGCAGAAGGGTGTCTGGCTTCTTGATTCTCCCAAGTAGTTAAGACAGTGAGAGTCAGTGAAAGGTTCCAGGGGATGGGGGTAGGAGGATTGGATCAGGTTAGCTCTAGAACGTTGGGGGATCCTGACCTAAATGAGAAAGGCTATTCTCCAGTGTCCAGACTCCTGGCCATCTGATCAACCCATCCATCTCCCTGGCTGCAAGTGGACATCCCCCGCTCATTGCCAGGGTCACCTCTCCAAGTACTTGGAATACCAGACAGCCTCAAATGCAGGGAACATTCTGGGAGTATGTGCACCACCCCCGGCAAGCAGTAAGCCAGTGCGTGTGGACACTTCTCATGTCCCATATGGATCTAGCATGAAGGGTCATATGATGATCCCGGCTGCCATTTGTTGAGAACAAGTGCTCACCCTTGTTCTGTGCAGTTTGTATCCATCATATCATTAGTTGTCACAGTTATTATCGTGAAATACATGTTATTTCATGGGCAATTTTATAGGTAAGGAAACTGTGCATGTATGGATGGATAGATATAGATAGATAGATAGATAGATAGATAGATAGATAGATATTTATATATGTATAGATCTATAGATCTATAAAGTAGCTCACTGAAGTTTCCAGAGCCCTCAAGTCAAGGGCTTGGCTTTGGACCCTGGCACTCTGACTTCAGAGCCAAGAACATGTACCCCTCTCTCCCTCCCGCACCACCCACATCCAATCCCTCAGCAAATCCTAGCATCTGGACTCTCAAATGTATCCTGAATCCATCCACTTCTCTCTCCTTCCCCACTTTTGCCATGATCCAAGCACAACCCTGCTCCCTTGGGTGACAGCCGTGGCCTCCTGACTGCCCCCTCCTTCTCTCTCGCCCCCTTAACCTCCCATGACCTTTCATTCACAGCGACCACAGTGATCTTTGTAGAAGTGAGTTGGTACACATCCCTTCCATCACATCCCACCACCTTCTGATCAAATGCAAACTCCTCACGTGCCTGCAAGGCCTAGCGTGACCTGACACCACTCCATCCTGTCTCCTGCTCGCCTTTTTTCTCTCCTGAACATGCCCCGCTTGTCCCCTTCCTTCATCTGCTCAAGGCACAATCCACTCCTTCTTGCCATGCTGGTCTTAGATTAAATGTCCCCTGTCTTGTGGCCCCCCAACCCTGCAGCTGTGTCTGTCTTGCTCAGAGCAACCGTCGCATGCCTAGCACACAGTAGGTGGTCAGCACCTGCTTATGGAGTGAACCCAAGAAGCCCCTTCTGTTGGGCCCCAGAGTGTGGACCCTTAACAGGCTGTACAAAGTGCCAGGGATGGGGAAAAGTGGGTGATCCCAGGCCCAGGCTCAAGGAGACGGGCTACCCGAGATGCGCTCAGACCCCAGGCTGTGCCCCGACCTGCCTTCCAGCTACGTGTCCCTCCTCCTCCTGCAGGACTACCTGGACGCCCTTGCTGGCATCTGCTATGATGGCATCGAGGGCTTGCTATACCTCGGCCTCTTCTCCCTCCTGGCCGCCCTGGCCTTCTCCACCATGATCTGCGCTGGGCCGAGGGCCTGGAAGCACTTTACTACCAGGTGGGCTGCCCGGGGGCTTCCTGGGGGAGCATGCAGGAACCTCTGCTCTGAGATTGAGCCTGGAGCTGATGATCTGGGGTGAACGATGGCTGCAGGGGGCCCGGGCATTCAGCCCCAACAGGCTGGCTGGATTGCTGCAGAAGCATCCCTGAGAGTCCAGACAGACTCCCAAAAGGAGGTTCCAAGGGGCCGGGGCAGGAGCATTGCTGAGGATGGTAACATTGTCATACCGCAACCTGGCATCCCTTGCTTGTCCTCTCTTCCTCTGTAGGACTTTGAGGTGTAAGATAATGAGGGCTCTGGGTGCTGGAGGGGCACCCCCAGAATACCAAGAAGGATAGACTGTAACACTGTTAGCAGGACACCTACGCTCTCACTGAGGAGGTAGAAATGAGATGGTATTTCAGTGCCTATGGATAGATCCGACAAAAGGAAGCAGAGGGTGGGCATGAGTTGGGAACTGGTGGAGTGATCTGTGTGAGGCAGGGCAGAGGACCGTGTTTTACAGGAACCTGAAGGGGACACGTGGCCAGAGAAGAGTCCTGGGAGCAAAGACTGGGAAGCAGGCCAGGATCGCGCGGCCTCCGAGCCTCAGCCCTCACAGCCAGCTGTGTCCTGTGTGTTGTTCTAGGGACAGAGACTATGATGACATCGACAGTGATGACCCTTTCAACCCCCAGGCCCGACGCATGGCCGCCCACAACCCGCCCCGGGGGCAGCTCCGCAGCTTCTGCAGCTACAGCAGCGGCCTGGGCAGCCAAACCAGCCTGCAGCCCCCGGCTCAGACCATCTCCAACGCCCCGGTCTCGGAGTACATGTACGGCGGGGGCTCCCCGGGCCTCCCCCCCCACCTGCCCCCACACATCGCAGCTGGGGCAGCGCCGCCCCGCCTAGCCCTCGGGGAGCTAGATTCGAGGAGAGCACTTTTGGGTCCAGGGAGCCCGGTTGGGAAGAAGACATCAAAGGCCAGCAGCGGTCCCCCCATCACAGCCACAGACCCTCAGAGCAGATCGCAGGGCCCAGGAGCTGCATTTCTCCAGGCCACGCTGCTCCTGGCACCTGGCACCCCATCCGCTGCTTCTCCCCTGGGCCTCCCCAAGCGCTCTTTCCCTGATATTCCTGCTCACGCTCCCTCCCGTGGTCCGTTTGCATCCCCCAGCTCGCACATGCACACCCACGGGCCCCTCCTGTAGAAACCCGAGCACCCCCACCCCCACCCCCACGCCTCCCCCTCCTGAGCTCTCCCCTCCACCCCTGCAGGAACCAGGCCATGCTCTTCGGCGGGAACCCACGCTACGAGAACGTGCCCCTCATCGGAAGAGGCTCCCCTCCTCCCACGGTAACTTGCGCTGTCCCGGCAAAATCACAGCTGTGGCCCTTGTAGAGGAATGATTAAAAAGATAAGACCTCCTGCCAATCCAGTGAATCCCCTCCACAAAGGTAGAAAAAAATGATACGGTCCTATTACTGGACCAGATTGCCACACACGTCACGGGCAGTCCACTAAAGGCATTGCAGAGACAGAAAGCTCACCCCAGGGCACACTTGTCCCCAAGCAAGACCCAGCACCTTTGTCACACCAGGCCATCCTAAGTCCATGCTAATTAAGGTGTCCCCAGTTGCCACAGCGATGGGGGCAGTCCTCCTTGATGCCTCCCTTCCAGTGAGATGCCTCCCAGACCCTTACGAGAACATTCCTGGATTGTAAAGCTGGCAGAGCCCGACTGAGACTTAAAAACGTTTATATACATCTCAAAGGGACTGAGAAATGGTTTATAGTGATAAGTTTGCTAAAGTAAATAATCTAAGAAGAGAGAGCATCCCTTTTTGCTCCAAGGAAGTTGTTGGGTTTTCGACGGTGTTAACCCCTTCACCCTGGGCTTCGGGCTGGAGCCCCAGTGGTGGCTGGGACACCAGCCTTCCTCAAACCCGCTCAGCTCTTGCCATCGCTAGGAAGGTGCCCACGCCCGCCTCCAGCCAGGGAACCGAGACGCTGTGTCAGGGCAGGAGCCGGTGGCGTGAGGGGGTCGTGTTGGAGAGAAAAGGCTCTGTCCTCTCCCAGAGGACATTGCTGCAAGTAGAGACAGTAAACTGTGGAGTTCAAGGACACAGGCTCCCATGCCAAATGACTGGGTTCACACCCAGCTCATGGCTTATGACCTCTGTGACCTTGGACAAGCACTTCACCTCTGTGTGCCTTAGTTTTCCCACCTGTGGAATGGGGATGGTGACAGCACACACCTCACGATGGTGGCGAGCGTTGGAATCTCAGTCACTGTAAATGTGGGGGGGGTGGGCGCAGGTGCTCTAAGAGGGAGCTGCTTATTTTACCCCCTTCTTCCACCCACCTTCTCCACAAGTTACCGTATTTATATGAAATGGACATGGGGGGGGTGGAAAACAAGGTCGGAAGTCTGCGATGGGGATGGGTACGCAGCAGAGTTCTGGAGCCAATTGTCTGTCGGGGAGGGCGCCCCTGCTTCCCCCTGGCTGGACAAGGCGTTTGAATTCAGGGGGTTTGGAAGGGGCCGTCCTGCTGCTGAACTAGAAGCACTGGGGACTTCAGGACATGGGGTCAGTGACACATGCCTGGGCCCTGAGAACCAGGCAGGCACATCCAGTGAGTCAGCCCCAAACACAGATGGTGCTTCTGGGGAAAGAGGCGGAGACCTAGCCCCCGTCTTCAGCAAGGGCGCAACCTGCCGGGGCGGGGGCGGGGGGGGAGCTCAAGAAAGCGGCTCCTGTAATAAGTGCTTTGGGACCTGGAGGGGGGAGCTGTCCCTGCTGCGCTGTGGGGTCTGAGGAGGTCGTGTGCAGCAGGTGGTACTTGAGCCACACCTTTGAGTGGGGTTCTCACTCAAGGGCGCTTTTGCCCCCAGATGACACTTAGCCTGTCTGTAGGCATTTTTGGTTGTCACAACTGGGGGGCAGGTGCTACGGGCATCTAGTGGGCGGGGGCCAGGAATGCTGCTCAGCATCTTAACGCACACAGGACAGCCCGACCACAAAGAATGATCCAGCCCCAAATGTCCACAGCGCCGTGGTTGACAAGTCCCCCATCTTTCCCGCCATGACCCCACCTTGCTCTTTTCGCCCAGAGCGCCTCACCTGCTATCCTTTTATGCACAGCCCTAGACCCAGGCCTAGCCCTCGCTTCCTGGGGTCCTCAGGAAGGGACAGGGGGCTGGTCGGAGCCAACGTTCCGAGTAGGCACCTCTTAAATCCCAACCCAGCTTTCTCTACCCAGAAGCCTCCTGGGCCCCTTTTCCTCCCCCTAGCTGCTATAGACCCAGGAATGCAGATTGATTTTAATAATAATCTGAGCAAAGCATAATGAGGGGGAAATCTGCTGCTGTGAATGAAGAATTACTCTGTGCACTGTGATGCCAAATAAAAATGGTTTTGGGATTACCTTCCGTTTTGAAAGACCCAGGCCACTCTCCTTGCCATTAGCAGAGATCATCAAGAGCTGACTTTATTTGAGAGGCTCAAGGACAGAGGTCACTTTCCTCCCCGGAGTTAAGACCTGCCCAGGGACTCTCACTGCTTTGGCTGAGTTGGCTGCCCTGCCCCACCCAGCTCTACCTGCCCCAGGGCGGGCCCCCCCCAACCTCCTGCCGTGCAAGGGGCGGGAAGAGGCATTGGCGGGTGGCTGCTTTCCGAGGAACCCCCAGCATGAGGCTGTGGACATCCACCCCAATAGACAGCACGGCTGGCCGCTCCCCACCCTCCCCCTGCACCTGCTCTGTACTGGGTGAGTGGCAAGTGTGACATTTGGATGGATCGCTCCCTCTGCCAGCCCCATCTCTGGAACAGACTGGGATTTCACCATGGGGGGTGATAGCATGCAGGCAGTCGGAATGGATGGCCTGTCCCATTGGCTGGAAACGTGCCTTCGCCCAGCTCTACCTTCGAGGAACCCCTTGTGTCCTCTCAGGCACCATGTCCTAGACTTGACAGACAAAAATGACCCAGACAATTGTTAAAAATACCAATACCAGGACTTCACTCCAGACTCCCTGAAGTGGACGATCCCGGGAAGGCGCCTGGGAAGTTCTCAGCATATCGAGCAGCCAGGGGATCCTCCTTCATCAAGGAAGTTGGGGAAATAGTGCTTCAAGGAGATGCTCACATGCGGGTGTGCATCAGAATCGCCTGGAGGACTTGCTGGAACACAGGCGCCTGCTTCACCCCCCCCCCCCACCTTTCTGACTGGGTGGGGGATTTGCCTTTCTAACGTGTTCACAGTAAAGCTGAGGCTGCAGGTCCGGGAAGCCCCATGGAGAACCTCGGGTCTGACGCAGGCTTCCTCACCCTCCACACTATTCTTGGGCCGGGTCATTCTGGAAGAGGGGGCTGTCCTGGGCACCGTGGGATGTTTAGCTGTATCCCTGGCCTCTACCCCCTTAATACTGGTAACTCCCCCCTTCCTACCCCCCAGTTGTGATAACCAAAAATGCCTTCGGACATCACCAAATGTCCCTGGAGAACAAAATCACCCCTGGTTAAGAACTGCTGGGTTAAAGAGTTTAGCACCCACCACCACCCCTGAGCTCCCGCCAGCTGGGAGCACATGTTTCCCCTCTGGTGTGAACGGCCTGGACCTGAACCCCCAAACCTTCCCTGGAGCCAGGAGATACTCAGGGTCCTGCTGAACCCTGCTATTCCAAGTCAGCAGGCCGGCAGCATCTGGAGCCCGTTTGAAATGCAGAAGCAGGGGCTCCTGGGTGGCTCAGACGGTTACGCATCTGCCTTCGGCTCAGGTCATGATCCCAGGGTCCTGGGATCGAGCCCCAAATCGGGCTCCCTGCTCGGCGAGGAGCCTGCTTCTCCCTCCCTCTACTGCTTGTGCTCTCTTTCTCTCTGTCAAATAAATTAAAATCTTTAAAAAAAAAAAAAAAAGAAAAGAAAAAGAAACGCAGAAGCAGGTCCTGGGATATGAGAGCGGTAACGTGGGGCGTCCTGTCTTCCTGCTTCAGGTGGCAGCTAGTTAACATCTGTTGAGAACTTACTTTGCGTCAGGTCACTGCTTCTCCGACTTGGCTGCATTTGGAAGAGCTTTAAAAAAAAAATGCTGGTGGCCCTTTAAGATGCTGAATTTTATGTGATGTGGGTTTTACCTCAATAAAAAAAATACTGGTGGGTATGGCCTGGGCATCAGGATTTTTTTTTTTTTTCAGACCCCCAGGTGTTTGTAATGCACAGCCAAGTTTGAGAACCGCCGTGTGAGGGGTCTCGCCTGTCTGGTAGTATTCAACCCATCCTCTCACTGTAACTGCCGACGGCTCTTGGGTCCCTTTTGCGGATGGGGGAACTGAGGCTCGCAGAGGTTGGAAAGCCTTAGTCAAGGTCATGGGATGAGTAAGACGCATAACTGGGATTTGAACGTGGATCTCTGAATCTAGGGGCCTGTGCCGTCAACCTACCCACAAGGCGGGCTCCCCAGTGCCTTGGTGCGCCCTGATGCTGTCCCTGGTGTCGCTGGTGTGCCCTGGGCTGGACATAGCAGCCATGGTAGGGGGAGGGTGACTGGTCTGTGTGTGCGTCTTGCATTTGAGGCTGGGGGCCAGGCGTCCTGATGGCCCCAGGACTGGGGGCATTGCCAACAACGAAGCCTGCCCAAGCACTCTAGTGTCCCCACAATGCCTGTGACAAAGACTGGCCCCGCTCACACTCCCCGAGAAGCTCCCGCACCTTTGCGAGCACAGCGTCTGGTTTAACTGTACCGTGTGACCCTGTTCTGACCGTACCCCTCCTCCTCTCTCCCACAGTATTCTCCCAGCATGAGGGCCACCTACCTGTCCGTGGCGGATGAGCACCTGAGACACTACGGGAATGAGTTTCCAGCCTAACACACTTTCTGCAGAGGTTCCTGCCTCCTTGATCCGTTTTGGTTTTTAACGAACTCCAGCACAAGCTGCATTTCTTTAATAGAAACCAAAGGTGCCTGGAGGCTGGGTGCAGGGCCACGGGATTGGCAGGCCGCTGTGCTTGCAGCGGGGCATCCGCGATTCAGGGAGAATCCGCCTGAGCTCGGCTGAGATTCCTGACCCAAGGCCCAGGCAGACAAGACCCATGACTCGGAACAGCCTCTCCCTCTTCTGCCCTCCTGTCCACACCGGCAGTGCCCCTGGGTGCTCAGCCATGTTGAAGGTGTTGGAGAGCTGTGCAGGGGGTGGCCCCAGGGCTGGGGGGGCCCCAGCTGCATCCCCGGCAGGCTTTCCGCAGGGAGACCCAGTGGGAATGTGAGTGACAGCTACCACGGTCCACCCGCCTTCTGCCACTCTCCACTGCCTCTCCTCCATCCCAGAATCGATGCTGTGAGTTGGTTCACTACAGATAGGGACAGTCTCAGGTATTAATAGACACTTTGAAAGCAACACTAACTCTCCCCCCCCCAAGTGTTTTAAATGTTTTGATTATCCAAAGAATTGAAACTCAGAGCACATCCAGTTTTTACAAGAGATTTGGGGCTCATGCCTTCCCCCTGGGTTGTATCCCATTCTTCTGCAGATTTTGCTGGCATCAGCCAGTTCTTTCAGGATCTGGAGGAAGAGGATTTTTAAACAACAGGTCACTGAGACCTGCGGTCCCAAGCTGCTGCTTGATGGGGATGTGGGTTCATCCCATTCAAGGAGGGAGGCCCTTTAAGACAGAAAAGAAGCTAAGAGGGACAACTGAACACACTCCCCTGTTCTGGGGACTGCCCAGGTGAACTGCCTCTCCCTTTTGTCTGCAAGCAAGTTTGTCTTAAAGGTTTTGGCAAAGGAAGGGGGCATGTCTTGACCTGAGACAGGCCTCTTCCCTCATCCCCCCAACCCTGTACCCATCCCCTTGTCCTGGGCCCCTGAGCTGCACGTGCTTGGTGAGAAGGAGCTTGTTGGCCAGGAGGAAATAGTGACCCACCATCCTCCCTGCTGAGGATCCAGGGTTAGGGTCTCTGGTGCTTCTTATCTCCTGTCAACTCAGAATGCACAACACTGATGCCCCCCGCAGCCTTGCACACCCAAAGCCAGGGACACGGGGTGACCTGGCTGGGAACAAGGGCTCCGTTTCCGTTTTCGAAGAGCTCCTTTCCCATCAGAACGCTGACAGCAGAGCGACTCTCGGCGCCCAGCCAAGCCTCTAGGACAGAACAGGGCCCCACGGCAGCCCGGACTCTTGCCTCACCTGTGTTAACCTAGAAGTACCATGTACCATAAACATGTCTGTGTATGGCCACGTCGCGTGCAGATAGGAACCCCGCGATGTCAAGATGTTGCTTCTTAACATTTCATTGTTGGCAACCGTAGCGTTGTTTTTAATGCATGTAAACTAAACTAGAATCCTTTGGGTGGTCCCTGAAGGAGCCAGGTGGGCTCTGCTTGCTGCATGTGCATCCTCGCCTGGGAAGAAATAAACCACTTGTACTAAAACGTGCGGTCTGTCTAACTTCCTCCGCGGCGGCCATAACGAGGGTCCCGCACGCTCCCTGCCGGCTGGGCCATGGGCCGGAGGGCGTCCCCACAAATCTCAGGGATTTCAGGGCAAGGACTAAAAGACGGACGACCTCCCCCAGCTGATGGCTTCCCCCAGCTTTGCACTCTGTACCTAAACTCTGTCTCCATGGGGTGCCTCTCTGGGCAGGGGCACCCGAGATGCTCTGCACCCTGCAGGGCAGACTCCAACTTGGTGCCTGTGGCTTTGTGCCCTGTTAATTCCTCTGTGCGCAGCCTAGGCTCCCAGAAGTGACTGCGTTTCAAGGAACTTCCTGAAGGGGGCAGCTTGTGCATCCTTTGGGAGTACTTGAGGCGTGATACAGAGGGCTCTGTATGGTAGAAAATGCCAGACTCGGAACTGCTCATCCCTCAAAGCTGAGCATCAGAACTAGGGCGTTTCTGAAATAGGAGTGCCCCCCACACACACATCTAGCAGCACAGGTGCCTTTCTCCCTCGTCTTAGGAGACCGAGAGCAGTGGGAAAAAGGCTTGGAGCAATGAAGAAACCAATCTGATTTTTCTTTAAGATTTATCTATTTATTTTAGAGGGGAGAAGGGGCAGAGGGAGAAGGAGAGAGAGAATCTCAGGCAGACTCCCGCTGAGCACAGAGCTTGACGTGGGGCTCGATCTCACGACTCGGATCCAAAATCAATAGCCAGATACTCAACCGACTGAGCCACCCAGGCGCCTCCCCCCCACCCCCCCGACCCCTGCCAAATCTGATGTTTTTTAAAGGTAACTGTAGTTCCGTACTCAAATGAGATTCACTTTGAGGGCATTCATCATCTCTGGGATCTGCAGAGAAGACCTGAGCTGCAGGTGGGCCCTGCATGAAGTAGGAAGGAAGCCACATGAGAGCGCACACAGCTCAAGGGCGATTTGGGTCCCCACGTGTGTCACCTCACGACCTGCATTCCTGTCTTGGGTGCACCAATCTCTCACCCAAGGAAAGGAGTGGGGTGAATAGGCCTCTCTGCCAAGCAAGCAGTCGCCTGCCAGCCTTACCATTTCTAAACATCTCCGAACAGCCCCCACCCCAGACCCAGGAGCCCACTCCCAGAGGGAAAATAATGAACTCCATCAGGCCCCCTCTGTAAGCAGCAGAGCCTCTGCCGGGAACAGGGGCATGTGTTTGAGGCAGTCATTCAGGGCCACCTTAGCCACGGGGGGCAGCGGCAGAGTGGGTCCCTGCTCCAAAGCGGACTCATCTCCTAAACTCTGCTGTGTGGTGCGTTTTCCCTCTTCCAAACCTTCAAGGTCTCAGATTTCAGAGCCGCGGGGGCAACATCGCTGCCTCTTGGCTCTAAACTGCTGATGTAACAACACTCAGGGCGCCTTGTGTGCCCACGACAGGTATACCCAGATCCGGAGCATTTCCCTTCCTTTCTTCTCCCTTTCAAATGTCTATTTTCCCCCTTCAAAAGTGCACCGATTGCTTAGCGCAGGGGCCAGCAAACTACCACCACCGGCGAGCCTCATCTGACCTGCTGCCTTGTATAGCTGGTGAGTAGGGCTTTTATATTTTTCAATGGTTTTTTTTTAAATAAAATATTTGCAACGGATTTTGACAGTAGAGAACACTAACTCTGAACTTCAGTTAAAGTGTCCTCCCTTCAAAGAATTCCATTCTTATTAATAGACCTGTATGACAGAAAAATTAGACTCAATGACAGAAAAATTAGACTCAGTAGTTTGAATTTTGTTAATCAAAAATGTGTGGGAATTGTTTTCTCCCTTATCATGTAAATATCTACAAAATGTCTTTGATTTTCTTCTTAAACCTGCAGCCTAAAAGGATGTGGAGAAATTGGAACCCTTTACGCTATCGGCGGGAATGCAAAATGGGACAGCTGCTGTAGAAAAAGGTATGGTGGCTCTTCAAAAAATTAAAACTCAAGAAATTCTATTAAGTCAATAGAATTACCATCGAATCCGGCAATTTTTTAAAAGATTTTAATTATTTATTTATTTGAGAGCGAGAGAGCACAATCAGGGGGAGTCGCAGAGGGAGAGGGAGAAGCAGACCCCCTGCTGAGCAGGGAGCCGGACCTGGGACTCGATTCCAGGACCCCGGGATCATGACCCGAGCCGAAGGCAGACGCTTAACGACTCAGTCACCCAGGCGCCCCAGAATCCAGCAATTCTACTCCCAAAAGAATCGAAAGCAGTCTGGAAGAGATGTTTGTACATCCATGTTCCCAGCACCATTATTCACAATCGTAAAAAGTGGAAGCAACCCTAGTGTCCGTCAGTAGATGAGTGGATAAACAAAATGCCATCTATACAGACAATGGAATATTATTCGGTTTTAAAAAGGAAGAAAATTCTGACACAGGCTACCACATGGATGGACCTCGAAGACATTGTGCTAAGTGAAATAAGCCAGTCACAAAAAGGCAATATGTGATTCCCCTTATATGAGGTACTAAGAGTAGTCAAAATCATAGAGGCAGAAAGTAGGATTGTGGGTGCTGGGAGCTGGGGGAGGGGGAAATGAGGAGTTATTGTTAATGAGTATAGAGTTTCAGTTATGCAAGATGGAAAAGCTCTGGAGATGGATGGTGGTGATGGCGGCACAACAGTGTGAATATACTTCATGCCACTGAACTAACGCTCTTAAATATGATTGCGGCAATCCGTTTTGTGTTATGTGTATTTTACTGCAATAGAAAAAAATCGGAAAAAGAATAGTAGGGGGTGGACAGCAGTGCAATGGATCGTGGACTGGCCTGGGGCGGGAGGAGGCCACGGCCAGGGGCTGCTCTCAGCAAAGAATCTCAGTAGCCAGTTCCCCTGTGATTGGGCAGAAATCAGAGAGACACTGAAAATTGTTTTTATCCGGATGCCTGGGCATACTCCTAATTATATGACCTCATGCTGGCTTCCCAGGGCGGCTGACATGGGCCTGCCCAGGGGTGATGGCTGTGTTGCCAGACAACAGAGCTCAAGGCCATTGCAAGCATGCAGGCCTTCTGAGTGCAGGTGGTGTGGGGAACCTGTAAGAAATCATTGCAATAATATGAGAAAGGTAGTTGGAGGATGCCTTCAACTTCTCCCATTTCCCTGTTCTTCCCTACCCACTGCCCCACTTCCCCACCCAGGGAATAATGTGTGTGTGGAGGGTCTTAGCTTTCCAGGGCTCGGGGGAGGGGGAGGAGGATGTCTATGTTTCCAGTCCCAACCAGCCAATGCTCCACTGTGGAGCCGATCTGTTTCTTCTGGACGCTTTGTTGGGGTCTGATTCACCTCTGACTGCACAGAGCCAGTTCAGTGGGGCTTTCAGACCCTCCTGCACCCAGCCCCCATCACCGCCCTCAGTGCCCACCGCAAGAGAGCCCTTTGCTTGGAGGCACAGGTGGGAACAGGAGCCAAGGGGAGGGGGGCTGGTGGCAGCCATCTTTGGGGCTTGTTAGTATGGTTGGGCAAAGTGCCATCTTGGGAATTTTGTTGCACCTGCCCAGTTAAAGGCAGATGGGTAGCGGTGAAGACACATTTATGGAGAAGTTGGGGAACCAGAGTGGGGGAAGATTTGCTTTCTTTCCTGTGATTTCACAGCTCCAAAAACCCACAGGAAGCAATCCAGGTGCCTTAGCCTGCCTCTCGGCACACCCCCACAACCTGGCCCCAACTGACCTTTGCAAATTCCTCCTTCATTCTCTCCCCCACAGGGACTGTCAGCTACCACCACCATGATGCATCCCCCTCCCCAGAATGTCTTTTTCCATTGCAACCACCCCTCCCTCCCATACACCATGCCCTCCCCCCAATCTGGAATGCTCTCCCCACTTCTTCCCTTGCAACTCATCACCATTTTTCAGGACCAGGTCCGACCCCCAATCCCATTTTTTGGCTGACACGTCTCCTGTCTACCCCAGTCCAGATCTCCAGCGCCCATCCCTGAACTTGGTTAGCCTGCTTCTCTGTGGTGGGAAGTACGGGGCTGGCTTATGTTTGGGTGCAGACTCTGCTATCAGCACCAGCCCGGGCACTCTGCCTTGTTGTCTCAGTCGGGCCTCCCAATTTTGTCACTGTACCCCCACTTTGTAGATGAACAAGGTCGAGTCTTAGAAAAGGAAAGTAATTCTCCTGAAGTCATATGATTAGTAAATGACCCAGCCGGGATTCAAACCCGTGCGTGCTAGCCCCCAATCCCCTGCTTCCAGTTTATATTATCTTGCTTCACTGCCTTAGCCCCAGGAGGAACTTCATTTTTTTCATTCATGCATTCAGTGAACACTTAATACATGTTTACAATGTGCCAACCACCAGCCAAGCTGTGGAAACACCCAGCCCCTGCTGTCCAGGAGTGTCTGTCCTGGTTGTGTGTGTAGTCAGGCTTGGTTCTTCCGCAATGTGCGGGGGATAGGGTAGCACACGGGAGACTGGGAGGTTTAATTCCCATCGAGTGGGACGAGAAACCCGAAGGAAGGAGCAGTAAGACAACCTGCCAGACCACAGGCAAATAAATAGCAGAGCCGGGCATCCCACCCTGGGCGCAGGACTTCCGAAGCGCTTACTACAGTAATTCGCATGTTCTCAGGATCTTGCCCAATGCATTTTTGTAGATTTGGACAAGCACCTCGGCAGAGATCCCACAAACGTTTATTATCACCGGTGTTTGACTTACTTGGTTAATTTTTCTCCTAACTCCGGGAGATCTCCCACAGGATGCTGCGGGATGGGCGGTCACGTGCTCCGGGGCGCCCTCCGCCCCGCCCCGCGTCCCGGCCCGGCCAGGGTTGCTAGGCAACAGGTAAACTCCCCGGGTCTGAGCCGTTTGAGAAGCGCTGGGGTCGGCGCTGGGGCTCAGGTGCTTCCTTTGCGGCCTGGCGGCGACAGGAAAAGACCGAGGGTAAGGGCGCGGGCCGGGAGGAGTCGAAGGCTGAAGAGGAGAGGAGAGTGAAACGGGGAGCCCCCGAGGGTAGTAATCAGCGATGGCGCAAGAAGCTCCTCGTGGGGGCAGCCTGCGGGGGTAGCTCCACTGGACGGTGGGTGCCAGGTGTCCCCGCCCCATCCGTCCGGGTTGCCCTCGGTACTCTGAGTCACAGGACCCTGCAGGTTCTGGTCGCCTAGCCTCCTACACCCCGTGCTCCCAGTCAGTCTGGTCCTGATCCACCAGTCTCCTGGA
Source organism: Phoca vitulina (assembly GCF_004348235.1). Taxonomy (NCBI): domain Eukaryota; kingdom Metazoa; phylum Chordata; class Mammalia; order Carnivora; family Phocidae; genus Phoca; species Phoca vitulina. The sequence goes on from NW_022589744.1 coordinate 10,457,551, forward strand.
GGGGCGGGAGACCTCTAAAGGGTTCTCAGCTGGCTGGCTGGAAAGTACAATCTGGGCTGGAGTAGCGGGAGGTGGGCTTTCTGATAAGGGAGGGAAGGGAATTCATAATTATTGATCACTGACTAGGCGGCAGTTCTCCTAAATGCATGGCTTTATTTACTCCTTAACCCGAGGGGGACATTCTTATGCCCATTGGATACCATGCTCAAGGTCACACATTTAGTTTCACCTTCCTGCAACACGTTCAAAGTTTATCACAATCTCTGGAACCACAGAAATGTATTATTGGCTTTTAGACCCTGTGCTTCCCCCCCTCACATCTTTACCTAGCTGTCCTTTGTTTTTCTGATCAGAAATGGAAGAGGAGGGGGCAGAGAGTTTTAGGGGAGAACGCCAGGACCGGGCTGGTACTCGGCATGGGACAGAGGGAGTGTTGGGCTCTTTCCTACACCAGGCGCTGGGGACAGGGCTGAGGGAAAAGTCCATAGTCTGCCCTCAAGGAGACAGTGTTGTAGTGGGGAGAGCAGGTAAACACCAACGCAGCACCCTTCAGTCCTGGGGACCTCCTCCACCTCTGCCTGGCCTCATCCTCCGCGTGCTTGGAGCTCACCCCAGGTTGACCCCAGTGTGCCTCGCGTTGCCCGGTAGGATGCCCTGGTAGGGGGCCGGGTGGATTCCTAGGGAGATCTGCCTCATTTGAAAGCAAATGAGTCCCTTAGGACCCCACATTCTAGAAGGTGCCCAAAGACATAAGAAAGAGGGAAGGAAGCTTTCCACCTGCATTCCTCTGCCCGGCGGCCAGGTGTCACACAGAGGCGCAAAGACAGGGGGCTCCCAGGGACCACGAGGACGAGGAAAATGTTCTCATGTTTATGTTACGTGGAGTCCAGCACGGAGGGAAAGCAGCCGCCCCCCTCTTGCCTCCCTACTAAGCGCCCAAACTGAGCTCCCCAGCGCCACCCCTCCCTCAGTCCCACCCCAAGCTTGGAAAACACACTTTCTCTTAAGTCAGGGAGGTTCTTGCCAGGAATCACTTTGCTCGAGGTCATTGCACAAGAGGTCATTGCACACGAGCACAATTGGTGAAGGTTCCAATCCGACTGTCCTGGGACATAGGAGACAGTCTTCGTTTTGATGTTCGGACCCACACATCTCCAGCCCTGTGCATTCTTGCGTTTGAGACTCCCAGCAGAGTGCTGCCTGCCCCTGGGTCTCTAGGTTCCCACGGGTGGGGGCCCCCTCCCCAAACTCCCAAAGGGCAGCAATACCGCCCCTACCCCCCTCGGAAGCCCCCTTTGCAGACAGACAGCAGGGCCCGGGGAAGCCCAGCCAGTGGTGCTTGTCTCACAAGCAGGGAAAGACCTCCTGAGACCCCCACGCTGACCCCGCTATTCATCTTCGGGTCCTGCCAGCTTGTGAGAAAGAGCCTGCTCTGGGTCCCTGAATGAGCTGTCTTCCCGTCACCGGGCCAGCCTTTAAATGTCCCCTCTGTCTGCCTCCAGATAGAAAACAATGCCTCTGTTCTCGCTCCTGGCTTGGCCTTGGGAGGCACCAAGAAGGAAAGCAAAGCTGTTTAAAATATGATCTGGGCTAAAGAGGCTATTTTTGTGCCCCTGGAGTTTCCTCATGCTCTTAAACCTCCTTGTGTCTCCAAAGAGCTGGCTTTTTCAGCAATTGTCTTTTCACAGAGGGAGAGCCAGGCAGCCCATGACTCTGGGGACCCCGGAGCCGCCCTGTGGCCCTTCAACACTTGCCCATGTAGAATGAACACATTAGGGCCACCTCCTGCAAGTCGTGTTTCTCTTCCCACCCTCTGCTGTCCAAGCCGTCGCTTCTACCTGTCCTGGTATAGGAGAGTTTCCAAACTGTGAGAAAGAGCGGGAAAATCCTGTTTTCTGCAAGTCTGATTCAGGTCCAGCCATTCTGGGGCTGGGAGTGGGTTGGGCGGCGCTGTCTTGGAGCAACAATTGATGTGGATGGAAAGGGACCTAGAAGTTAACCCTCCCACCCTCACCCCCTCGCCCCTGCCTCAGCTGCTCCAAGGCCAAGGCCACCCCAGGCACATGCTCCTGGGTTGTCACACAGCTCATGGCCCTATATTGCAGGGGCCAGCAGCCAGGACCCATTGGTCGGGTTCCTTGCAGCCTTGGAGGTGAGGGGAGGCAGATTAGACACATCTCTGGTCATAATATTCATCTGGGGAAATTGAGAAAAAACAAATTGCCAGGCCCCGCCCCAGACACAGGGTCAGCATTTGCAAGAGGGGGCCTGGGAATCTCCATATTGTAAACGAACATCCCAGGTTTGAGACATGCTGGCTGAGAGATTAAGAACCCTCACTTTAAGTCGGTGGTTCTCAACCCAGGCTGCACGCTGGAGTTACCTAGGGAGTTTGAAACATCCCATGGAGAGACTCTGATTTCATTTGTCTGCAGTTTAACCTGCATTGTGATTTTATAAAGCCCTCCAGGAGTTTCTAAACCTATAGCCAAGGTTAAGAATCACTGCTTTAGAGCCAGACGGCCCTGGGCCCTGGCTCTGCCTCAACTTAAGAACTGTGACCTTTGACAAGGTGTTTAAGTTCTCTGGGCATTGGTTTCTTCATATGCAAAATGAGAATTGTATCTGGGGGGCTGTGGGGGGCAAGCAGTGAGGGTACCTGCAAACTGCTGTTCACAGCACTCGGGACCCGCATATATCAATATATTCCGGATGCAAGTCCTTTATCAGATACGATTTACAGGTATTTTCTCCAAGTCTGTGGCTTTTCATTTTCTTAATGTTATGTTTTTTGGGTTTTTTTTTTTTAGAGAGAGAGAGCATGTGTATGTGAGGTGGGAGTGGGAGGTGCAGAGACAGAATCTTAAGCAGACTCCACGCCCAGTGTGCAACCCAACACGGGACTTAATCTCATGACCTAGAGAGCACGACCTGAGCCAAGACCAAGAGTGGGAGGCTTAACCAACTGAGCTCCAATGTTATCTTTTGAGGTGCAGAGTTTTTAATTTGAATGAAGTCCAATTTATTATTGTGTTTGTTTTTATGGACCATACTTCTGATGCCATTATCTAAGGAATCTGGTCTATCAGGGTCATGAAGATTTCCCTCTGTGTTCTTCCCCCTTAGTTTTACGTTAAGGCCTGCGATCCATTTTGCGTTAATTTGTGTGTGTGTGGTGTGAGGTAGGGGGTCCAATGTCATTCTGTCCCGTGTGAACACCCAGTTGGCCCAGCACCATTTGTTGAAGAGACCATCATTTCTCCTTTGAGCTGCCTTAGTACCTTTTACAAAAATCAGTTGGCCATAAATATAAAGGTTTATTTCTGAACTCTCGATGCCTTTCCATTGATACATATGTCCATCCTTATGCCAGTACCATGCCTTCTTGATTATTCAGCTTTAAGTAAATGTTTGCTGAATGAGTAAGTGAAAGAATGGAAACTATATATAAGGCATGAAGTCTGGCATTCACAAAACCTATAAATTCCTAGAAAAGTCTGTGTAATTAGATTTCTTTTTTAAAAAAAAAATTCTTGGGCAAAAACTCCAGTACAACGTTGCTTGGTAAAATGAGGGACTCCCCTAGCATCTCTTGCATTATTCATCTGTTTCCTAAGTTTGGACATTTGTCTGTGGGTTTTACTGAAAGCAGGACCCATGTCCTCCAAGTACCTTCCCACAAGGTCCCCATTCAGTTCGAAGTTAGCAACACCTGCTCACAGGCAAAAACCTAAACTCTGGGTGACCAAAGACCTTCTGTTGTAAATCCGATCATGGCAAGGCTCTTGTCCAGCTGTCCTCCCCATGGCTCCCACCCACTCATCCAAGGGCTCTGTGCAATCCCAGGAGCCTCACAGACCCACAGTCTGAGCTCTGGGGAACTTGCCATCAAAGACACACTTTCTAAGAGTTAGGTGTGGCCACAAAGGGTGACTGTGCTTACCTCCACAGTACGGTATTATAGACTCATCAGCTGGCCAGCCATGGAAGTCACCAAGGAGCTCTCAGACCCCACAGAGTCTCCTGGTGTGACAGGGGTCAGTGAAGAGAAGAGCCATCTGTGGGAACTGCCCACTGCGTTTCGAAGACTTCCGGTTAGCATCCGTGCGGCGGAACCTTGCGTTCCAGCAGTGCTGCAGCCTGAGTGCGTCAGGTGTCGGAGTGACTGAGTGGTCTAGCCACGGTCAAGCAGCTAGGGAGCGACAGGACCAGACCTTGAGGTCAGCGCCCAGCCCAGCCTGCTTTCCAATTCCCCACTGTACCCTTTGTGACCAGTCTTTCAAAGGCTCAACTATTCTGCCTGTTGGGAAGTGGGCTGGCTCTCTCCCCTTCTCCAGAGGACTCCCAGCCCTGTCATGGTTGGAGTGATGTAGAGGGAAGAGGCTCCAGTGGGGCCCCCGGGCGTGGCGGAGGGTAGAGTCCAGTAACCTAGAACTCTGGGAAGGGAGTTGTGGACAATCAGGTGGTTGGGTGGGAGTTTCCAGAGGGGCCTGGGGCTCTCAAATCCGTGTGCTGTATGACCAGGTCCAGTGTGTGGCAGGGGATTTAGTCCAACATAATCGCCTCAATATTTCTTCCTTCCCCCCAGTAACCATATTAGCTCAGTAAACACTATCATTTAGTGAGTAAGACCCACGGAGTCAGGCAGAGTGGCTGGACCCCTTATTAGCCATGTGGTCCTGGGCAGGGGACTCAGAGCATCTCTAAGTATGAGATTCCTCCAAAGTAGAATGGTGATGCTATTGTCCACCTCAGAGGGCAAATGCAAGAACGGAACCAGATAATGGACGCAGTCATTACTCAATAAATGATTTTTTTTTTTAATGCAGCTGTGGCTTCTGAACAAATGCCCTAGGACCCGTCCCCTCAACCAGACTGGGAATCTGGAACCAACCCTGGTGAGGCCCGTGGGGACGGGGAAGCAGCCAGGTGGGGCTCCTTACTGCACACCCTCCCTCTGTCCCCCTGCAGCTGCCGGAACCATGGAGATCGTGTACGTGTACGTCAAGAAGCGAAGCGAGTTCGGGAAGCAATGCAACTTCTCCGACCGCCAGGCGGAGCTGAACATCGACATCCCGCCCAACCCCGAGCTGGCCGAGCAGTTTGTGGAGAGGAACCCGGTGGACACGGGCATCCAGTGCTCCACTAGCATGTCAGAACACGAGGTGGGGCCCTGCCCTGGGGCACTGGGCCGGTGGAGCTGTAGTTGGGCAGGGTGGCCAGCCAGGGTGGTAAGGAGGACAGGGTGGCTCCATCTGGGTGACTGGTAGCCAGTTAGAGTGGCCCAGTGCAGATGCTGGAAGTATGAGGGCAGAATGACCCCATGACCCACCACGGTGCCCAGGGGCAGGAAAAGACCCTGAGCCAGCCATTCCCCAGGCCAGGTGAATGTGACTCAGGATGCTCTCTCTCCCGTGGGCTCTGGTCTTACCCTCTAAGACTCTTACTAGAGTTGTCTGAGGCATGTGGTGCAGCTGGGAGAGGTAAACTGAGGGAGTGGGGATTCGGATCTACAGGCACCTGTCCCGCTTATGAAAAGGAAAGGGTGCCACGGAAAGTTCTGGTCAAAGGGGCCTCCATGATAGGAGAGCGGAGCGTCATGTTGCAGTTCGAGCTCCCTGCCTGTCTAAAGCGGGTGGGTGAGCCGCCTCGATCACGCTAAGCGCTGCTGAGAGAAAACTAGTTTGAAGGAGAGAAGCCACTTGGTCATGTCCCAAATCAACCCAGTGAAAATCACACTTGTTTGGCCAAAAACACTTCGTGGGTGGTTCCAGTAACTCACGGTTCAAACGCACTGAGTTCCTTGCTCTCCCAGAGCTGATTGCTGTCACAGGGACCGGGGTGATGCTTTCCACGGAGTAGCCAACTAAACAGAATGGCCTTAGGGTCTCCAGCCCATGAAGACTTACTTGTTGCTTTTGTGAGCTCTGGCTTAGAAAGGAAAGAAAGGGAGTGACTGCTTACTGGGTTTGGGGTCTCCATTTGGGGTGATGAGAAAGTTCTAGAACTAGATGGAGGCAATGGTGGCACAACATCGGGGAGGTCCTTAATGCCGCAGAATCGTACACTTTTAAATGGTTAAAATAGTACATTTTATATGTATTTTACCACAATTTTTAAAATGGGGGTGGGAATAGAAAGGAGGCAAAGTGACAAGTTTAAGGGATAAACTACATCTGTATCTACCATCCTCCCTGCCACAGAGAACGGGCAGAGCAATCCCCACCTTTACATCATTTCCCTGTTTCAATACCCGTGACATTGTTAATGGTAAGGCAGAGCAGGCTCATTTGCTTCTTTTCCTTTGGGACCGCACAGAACAGATGGGTGGACTCCTCTGGTCATTAGGGTTTACATAGAGTCAAAATTGGATTTCCCACGGCCAGCGGCATCGGCCGCAAAGTGGCTAGCTCTGTAGGGCAGCACTTCCGTGGCTACCAGTGACCATCTGAGGACCAGAAAGTTCCTTGCTGGAACCTGACAGAATTATGGCTTTGGCCAGAAGCACCTCATCGGTCCATCCCTGTGTGTTCGGGGCCCCGGAGGGGCAGGGGGCCCGCGATCCTGGTTGGCGGAAAAGTCCTCATGTTTACACCTGGGGCAGGCATGTTCTCACCCGCGGCTCTTTGTTCAGGCCAACACAGAGCGGTTTGAGATGGAGACCCGGGGGATTAACCATGTTGAGGGCGGCTGGCCCAAGGATGTGAACCCCCTGGAGCTGGAGCAGACGATCCGGTTCCGGAAGAAGGTGGAGAAGGATGAGAACTACATCAACGCCATCATGCAGCTTGGCTCGGTGAGGCTTCATTCAGCCCCAGCCATCACTCGGGTTCCCCGCCTGCATGTGAAGCCCTGGGTGTGCCTGGCCCTGTGCTCGGCTTCTGTGGCTACTTGGGGCAAGAGCACTGACTACCTTCAGGAACCTTCTATCTGGGAGCAGGCAGACCCAGTCCATAACAGCAGACCATAGGGGAAGACGGGAGGGTACAAGTGCTAGGCAGGCTTTAGGAGGACTCTGACAAGTGCTCCCCTTGAGCAAAGAGGACCCCAAAGAACCCTCCCAGCAACCACCTGCCAGTAGGGATCATTCATTCATTCAGCACATTTGGACTGAGCTGCTAGCCTCTGCCAGGCACAGCAGAGATTGCAAAAATGAATTGCAAAAAAAATTGCAAAAATTCACATACATCCTGCCCCAAAGAGTTTATAGTCCGCTGGAGGTCAAAGACAAATACAGAGATAACTCTGTATAATGTAGAAAGACATGCTGTAAGAGGAGGGATGACTTGCTATTTTGCTCCATAAAGAGGGAGACTTGATTTCCTGTTGAAGGGATCAGGGAAGGCTTCCTGGAAAAGGAAGCCCTTGAGCTTGGGCTTTTCCTTGTTGGACATCTGGAAAAATGGGGAGGGCCCTCTGGGTAGCAGAACCAGAAGATGGGTGCTATATATGGAGTGATTACTAGTTCTGTTTGACTGGAGCAGTGTTTCTTCACCTTTTTTTTCATTGTTGTCCCTCAATGAGCCTTTTTAGACATTTTTTCCTAATTGCCTTCCCCATGACATTTATGTATATATATATATCTGTGCTTTATACGTAAAAAGTAATATTATTTTACCCCCCAAAACCAATTTTCACCCCCTTGGAGGTGAAGGTGCCCCCATGGAGAATGCGTGGGCTGGAAGGATGGGAGAGACCACTGGATATGTCTTGTCCCTGCCAGCCTCCATCTCAGTCCTGGTCAGGCTGCAGGGACCTCCCTAAGAACTCCCGACGTGTCTCCCTCAGATCATGGAGCACTGCATCAAGCAGAATAATGCCATTGACATCTACCAGGAGTATTTTGATGACGAGGATGTGGTGGAGGTGACAGAGGAGGCCCCTTCAGCTAAAACCATCAATGTTTTCAGGTACCTCTCTAGCTAGGCAGGTGTCTGGCCGATCTCTGTCACCCCTCTGGGTGGGTGCTTCCAAAGGTCACTCCTTGCTGATCACCCCATGCCGTGGGTACAAAGTCCTCTGTGCTCCAAACTTGGTAAGGAGCAGAGCAATAGAACACCCAGCAGCCAACTGGTCCTTACCTTGGGGGTGGTCTGGTTGATGGAAGAGGAGGACAGACTCAAGGGAAAGACTAAGGGAATTTGTGAAGCTGTGTGCAAGCCGGGTCAATTCATGCAGGGCACAATGAGTACAAAGTACGGGACATCCGTGACCCAGCAGCACTGTGGGCAAACAGGACCCCCATCCACACTCACGGTAGTGTACCTGGTAATAACCTCCAAGGACAGAGTTTGACCACAGGACTTTCTCCCATAGATACATGTGTGTGTGGAATCACTGTGTGTGTGGACATTCACTGCAGCAGGGCGTGGGCTAGCCAAAGACCGGAAGCAAGATGAATCCATCCGTAGGGGACTGCTTCTAGCAATTCTGGTAGGCCCACACAGTGGAATACCACACAGCTGTCAGAATGAAGGAGGAGACAGCCCCTTCTGGGACAAGATTTACTTTGTGAAACCAAACCACAACAAACAAGGTGCAGAACAGTATGTAGGGTAGCACTATTTTTTGTTTAAAAATAATATATATATGTACCTATGATTTTGGAAGTGGTTAGCCTCAAATGCCAACCCTGGGGGATTCATTGTGCTACCATGACCCACTGAGGGTCCTGGGAAGTACTTGACCGCGTCCCAGCACAACCAGGAAGGACCCTTTTGTGATCCAGGGCTGAGTCGTGGTGTGCAGAGCAGGACCAAGGGCTTCGAAGAGAAGGGGCCAGGGCGGGGTGGGGGCTGCCCTCCCTGCTGAGGTCTGATCTTCCGTAGGGATACCTTAGCAGGATGATGGGTTGGACATCATCCTGTCCAACCTCTACGTTTGACAGATGAGGGGACTGACCCCAGGGAGGGGATGGTGCTCAGGACACACAGTGGGTGGGCGACCCAATCAAGGATGGGACTCTGGTCTTCTGGATCCCAGCCTGCACTCTTCTCACTCTAACAGTGCTCCCAGGGGAGGAGTGAAGTGGAAGAATCAGGGGGTGAGAAAGTTACGTGGCTTCCCACTTTCCTGCATTCCTTCTGATTACTTCAAGGACAAAGTCTCAGTTTGGGCCTTTTCTACTTCTTGCTCATTCCCCTTCCTCTCTTTTTTTTTTTTTTTTTTTAATTAAGAGTTTATTTTTCAGAGCAGTTTGAGGCCCACAGCGAAACTGATTAGGAAGTACAGAGAGTTCCCACACGCCCCCTCCACCCCACACCCCCACAGCCTCCCCACCATCCACACCCCGGCCCAGGGTGGGGCCTTTGTCATACCGTCGTGAGCCAGCGTTCTGATACTGCACCATAACCTGGGAGGCTTATAGACAACAGAAGTTTCTTTCTCACAGTTCTGGAGGCCAGAAGTCCCAGCTCAGGGTGGTTGGGTTCTGCGTCCAGTGAAGACCCACTTTCTGGTTCACAGGCGTCCATTTTCTCACTGTGAACTCACAAAGCCGAAGGGGTGAGGGAGCTCTCTGGAGCCCTCTATCAGGCGCTAGTCCCATCTGAATGGCTCAGGACCGAATCACCTCCCACAGCCACCCCCTAATACCATCACATTGGAGATGAGATTTCAACATATGAATCTGGGGGACACAACGGTCAGCGTATGGCGCTCCCAAATCCACAGTTTACATTGGGGCTCACTCCGTGTGTTGTACACTCCGTGGGTTTTGACAAATGTATCATACAGAATAGTTTCACTGCCCTCAAAGTCCCGTGCTCCACCTTTTCATCCCTCCCTACCCCCAGACCCTCGGCCAACGCTTGATCTCTTTACTGTCTCCATGCTTTTGCCTTTTCCAGAATGTCACATAGTTGGAATCATACAGTATGTGGCCTTTTACAGACCGGTTTCCTTTGCTTAATGATGTGTGTTGCGTTTCCACCCTGTCTTTCCGTGGCTCGATAGCTCATTTCTTTTTAATGCTGAATAATATTCCCATGTCTGGATGGACCCCAGCTTATTTATCCATTCACCTGCTGAAGGATGTCTTGGTTGGTTCCAAGTCTGGACGATTATGAACAAAGCTGCTGGGAACATTCATGTGCAATATGTTGTGCGGACAAGAGTTTGCAATTCTTTTGGGCAAATGCCAAGCAGCAGGATTTCTGGAATTCTCCACTTTCCCTTTAATTTCAATAGCAATAGGAAATCAGGCCTCAGGCTCAAAACTTTCAGCAAATGAAAATATCGGACGGGAATTTAATATTTTTTATTTCCATGGGTTTAGTGTTTATCATTGCCTTCTGTTTATGGCTGGCTAGAGTGGATTTTTGATTAAGGGAGTCCTCTAAACTTTGTTCTTAAAATAAATTTCTCTGTGGGGTGTCTGGGTGGCTCAGTTGATTGAGCATCCGACTCTTGGTTTCGGCTCCGGTCGTGATCTTAGGGTTGCGAGATCAAGCCCCGTGTCGGGCTCTGCACTGAGCATGGAGCCTGCTTAGGATTCTCTCTCTCTCCCTCTCCCCCGTCCCCTGCTCTCTCTCTCTCTCTAAAAAGAAAGAAAAGAAAGTTTTCATAAAGAAATAATTGAGTAAATAAGGGGTGAAGAGGTGTGGGGAGACTTCCACTCCATTCCAGTCTTCTGCCCTCTTGCTCTCCGGTGAAGGGATCCCCAGGAGATCAAGCGGTCAGCCACACACCTCTCCTGGCACCCTGATGGCAACAGAAAGTTGGCGGTGGCGTATTCTTGCTTGAATTTTCAACGGGCGCCTGAGGGCATGAGCCACGAATCGTACATCTGGGACCTGGGTGAGGAGCAGAGCGGTCCGGGTGGCCGGGAAAGCTGAGGGGGCAGGGGAGAGGCTTGCAGAGCACAGGAGTGGAAGGTAGAAGCCACGGGTGGGGGGGATTCTCACAGGGCTGGTCCCTCATAGGGAGGGACCAGGGACCCCAGGAAGCCTCTCATCCCTTCCCTGTCTGGGTTCAAGCACAGCCAGATGGGAACCATATCAGAAGCAGGAAATTCCCTTCATTTCCAGATCCTTGATCAGGGCATTCAAGACCAGACCCCACCAAATCCCAGTTCAGACAGACTCACCGCTGTCCCAACTTTCCTGGCATTTGTCCTTCACCCATGGCCCGGAGGGGCAGTGTGTCTTCTTGGGAGCACATACCCTTGTTGACAGAAGCACTCACTCTAAGAGCGAGAGCCTGGCAGGGAGCTGGCGATGGGACTGCATGCTGTCAGATGTCCCTTCACTGTCACCAGTGTGAAAATAAACATTAGCCATTACGAGTAGGTGTATGTGCCCAGCTCAGAACTGAGCACATGATGCTCTTGAGCAGCCCAACAAATGCTTACAGCAACCCTGGGGGGTAGACTCCATCATTAGCCCCCCTATACAGACAAAGAAACTGACTTGGGGAAGTCAGGGAGAGTTGGCTTTATGTAAAAACCTTGTGGTCTAACCTGGTTTCCTACCAAACCCGAAAAATGGACACACACACACACACACACACACACACACATTCCTGATTACCAGAAATAAAACCACTAGAAGAGTCCCTAGGGTAAAGAGTGCCAGATTCTGGTCACCAAGGCCTAGAGGTTGCAGCCTGGAGAAAGACAGGAGGGGCTTCCAGGCTTCCCCCGACCCCCAACCCCCGCCACTTCCCACCGCCTACCTCTAGAAGGGTTAAACTGTTTGACCCTGTCCTTTGCTTTCTAGACCCAGTGGGACCATTTTTTGTTTGTTTGTTTTATAGAAAACCCCAACAGGCCTGAAATTGTCCTGAAGCCATCTTCTTCTCTTGTCACCTTGGAGTACAACCCCAAAGATTCCCACGTGCTTCTGGGAGGCTGCTACAATGGGCAGCTTGGTAAGCAGGGGCCCGGTGCTTCAGCGGGAGCCCGCCCAGCCCCCGCCGCTGTCCACCAGGCCCACATGCCTGCCCGGGCCTCCCGCGGGGCACAAAGGGAGGTGGGGACTTCCCACAGCGGATGAACTCCAGACATCCGGGCAAGTCGGATTTTGCTGATAGCTCAGCTGCGTCTCCAGTTGTAATAGTTCAAGTCAGTCTGAAACCAGTTCAGAATAAAAAGTTTTAAGAAAATTATAGGTCAAGTATAAAGTCAAGAAGCATTTACTGCCCACCTGCCTCCAGCTGGGATAGAGCACCTGGGGGCAAAGGGATAATGAGACCCGTAAGGAGCTCCGTCTCCGGAGAGGCAGGTGGAGACTCCTGTATGGAAATGGATGTGAGCGATCCCTGCCATGCGCAATGAGTGGGGACGTGTTCCCTCCTCCTTTGGTGATCGGGAGCATTTGGTACTAATTCTTTAAATGTTCAGTAGAATTCACCAGGGAGGCCATCTGGTCCTTCCCTATTGGAAGTTAAAAATTGCTAATGCAACCTCTTTTTTAAAAAATTTTATTTATTTAGAGAGCACGAGCTGGGACAGGGGCAGAGGGAGAGGGAGAGAGAGAATCTCAAGGAGACTCTGCACCGAGCACAGGGCCAACCCAGGGCTTGATCTCACGACCCTGAGATCATGACCTGAGCCGAAATCAAGAGTCGGAGGCTAAGTCGACTGAGCCACCCAAGTGCCCCTCTAATGCAACCTCTTTATTTGTTCTAGATTGCTTCATACTTTCTATGTCTTCTTGAATCAGTTTTGGTAGTTCCATTCCCCTCTCTTTCTGTTTCTCAGACAGATCATCTCAATGACCTACCTCCAGCTCAGGGGGTCTTCTGCCTGCTCAAGTACGTTGCCCTGCACTGAATTTTCATTTCAGTGAACATATTTTTCAACTCCAGAATTTCTATTTTGTTCTTCCTTTTAAAAATAATTCCTGTCTCTTGGGGCGCCTGGGTGGCTCAGTCAGTGAAGTGTCCAACTCTTGATTTCAGCTCAGGTCATGATCTCAGGGTCGTGGGATTGAGCCCCACATTAGGCTCCATGCTGAGTGTGGAGTCTTCTTGGATTCTCTCTCTCCCTCTGCCCCTCCCCTGCTCATGCTCTCTCTCTCTGATAATAATAATAATAATAATTCCTGTCTCCTTATTGATATTTTTTATTTAACAAGATATCACTCTCATACTTTACTTCTTTAGATACGGTTTCCTGTAGTTCTTTGAACATCTTTAAAATCAGTGACGTAAAGTCTTTGTCCAGTAAGTCCAACAGCTGGGCTTCCTTGGGGTCAGTCTCTGTTTATTGCCTTTTAGCCTGTGTATAGGCCATATTTTCTCATTTCTTTGTGTATCTTGTAACTTTTTTTTGTTGGAAATTGCTCTCTTTACATAATATAAAGTGACAGCTTTGGAAATCAGATGCTTATACTTGCACAGGGTTTGTTTTCATTGCTATTTGTTGGAGTGGTTCATTTCTTCAGTGAATTTCCTGAACCAATTCTGTGAAGTCTGTACCCTATCGCGTGTGGCCGCCACAGTCTCTGCTTGGTTCGCTTAGTGGCTGGACAGGGATTTCCTTAAGCACCTGCAGCCAACCAGTCTTTGCTGAGAACCCATGGGTGCCTGTTTGAGCATGCCTGCAACACTCAGCCAGGCAGCTGTCAGCCCCACCTGAGCCTCTGCGCAGAGCCTCGGGGTCAGCCAGAGGCAGGGTCTTAGGACCTCCTCTATTCTTTCCTGAGCGTGTGCACGGCTCTGGGCACGCACACAGCCCCACCCAGGCAGGTGGAATATGTCGGAGCTTTTCAAAGCCCTGATGGACATCTTGTTCTCCAGGTTTGCCTTTTAAGCTTTGTGGTTAGTTTGCTATTTGCCCACCTGTTACCCACCACTTCAGGAAGCTGCACAGTTAATCAGTTGCCTGTAATTATCATCATTTTCAAGAGTTGCCTCCATAATAAGACTTTTTTTTTCACTCAGCAAGCTCCAAGTCAGGTCGAATACAGACAACTTGCAGGGGAACCATCAAACAGGTCAGATAGTCACCGTTCTTTGGACAGGAGACTCTGAATGAGCTCCGGCCACATTACCCCTCCTGTGGCTGCCAGGCTGCAGGTTTTCACCAGGAAGATAAAATGTTATTATTATTATTATTTTTTTTGAGGCTGCCGTGGGACTTGGAGAGTGTGGGGTCTTAACTAAGGCAAGTTAAAAAAGCCACAAAACTCACTGTCCTTACTAACATTCAGCTTTCTCCTAAACACTCTCTGGATGATGGCAAGATTTTGGCTAATTTGTTCTGAAAAAGTTGACTGACGATTGTTGCTGGTTTTCTCATTGCTTTTATGGAGGAGATTTTCAGAGGTCCTTAGTCTGCTGATTTTGCTGATGGAACACCTAGAAAACTGGTTTTTGGATCCCTGGAGAGCCTGGAAGGAAGCTGCCCACATGGGCCCTGCTCGCCTGCCCGCCCTCCACTTCTGGCCCCCAGGCAGCAGACACTCAGCCTCCGTGGCTGCACCCCAGGCCTGACTTGACCTTGGGCTTGAAAAGGGCCCCCTACCCTCCTACCTTCACATGTTCTCTTCCTTCCCCTTCTTCCTCTCAGAGTAGGAGCAGGATGGCAGGGAAACTTCTTAGACACTCTTCTAAGGCCTCTGACCCCCTCTCTCAGACCTGCCGCCTCCTCCCCGGGAACAGACACGGGTTCCCACAAGTCTCCTGCCAAATTACCTGGTGCCAGGGCTCTAGAAGATGAGCGGAGCCACTGTGCATGATTTATTCAGGAGTCTTGCCTTGCTCATTATTCATGACCCCTTTCAGGGCTTTTCACACTAGATGAGAGCAGCTCTGGGGCTCGGCTGCTGGGGGAGCCCCCCTCCCGAGCGCTGCTCTGCCCAGGCAGAGCAAGCTTAGCTAAGAAAGCCCATATCTGGGCCAGGCCAGCCCAGGGGCAAATGCTTTGGACTTCGATTCCCGAAATCAAAACATGGATCATGTTTTTTGTTGCTTTCCTAGAAATAGCTCTGTGTAAGAGAGTGGGTCCTTGCTGCACACTCGTGGCAAAGTAAGAACGAAATCTGTCAAGACAGGAACTAGAGAAGTTTTGAGGCTTTCTTGGTAAAGCAGCAGAGCTGAAGCCCCAGTAATGAGTGTGAGTAAAGGGTCTGTGAGCTGCATTCCCATCTCCCAGCGGGGACAGCCAAGGTGCAGAGGATAAAAGGGAAGGAGTTTATGTAGCAGGAGAGATTTGCCTCCGTGTTCTTACTTTCAGGAGCCTTTCTCTGGGGTGGAGACACTCTTCTCTCTGGCTGGCCCACCACCCCCATCCTAGGCTCATCTTCAGTCCGTGCTCCTTCTCACTCCTTCCAAGAAGCTTGCCCTGACCAGCCCCACGTGTCCCTCACCAGAGCAATCCCAGCACGAGCTCTGCTTGCCCGTCCCCCTTCCTGCCTCTCAGGGACAGGGACGCTCTTATTCCCAGAGGCTCCCCGAGGGTCTAGTGTAGTGCTCAACACATGGTAGGGGCTCAACAGAAATGAGTGAAGCCTGCACTCTGGGAGTCTTCCCACAGAGATTGCGTGGGAACTTCAGGGGTCGGTAGGAAACTCAGGCAGGTTGGGAACGAGCCCTGATTCTAAAAAACCACACACCTGCCAAACCAAGAGAAGAAGCATCCCTCCGTCGCCTGCTCCCTGCACCAGGGAAGGGAGCCTGGACTTCCATTCACCTTTCCCTTATTTCCCGCCCCCCCCACCCTGCTAGCCTGTTGGGACACCCGCAAGGGCAGCCTGGTGGCGGAGCTGTCCACCATTGAGTTCAGCCATCGAGACCCTGTGTATGGTTCCATCTGGCTGCAATCGAAGACGGGCACTGAGTGCTTCTCGGCATCCACAGACGGGCAGGTACCGGCCAGCCACTGTGGAGGGCAGGGTTGTGGGGAACAGTGACACTTCCCTGGTTCCCCTTCAGAATCCCCGGGAGAACGTTGCCTTTTTGCATTTTATTTTAAAATTGAGGAGTAGGTAATACGTGCACATGGAACAAAATCCAAAAGGTACACAAAGGCAGACAGGGAAACACCTTCCTCCCACATCTGCCCCCCTCCCCATAGGCGCCCACCTGCATCAGCTTCTTACGGCTGCCTTCAGGGATAGTCTCCGTATACAGGAGCAAATACATCCGCCTTCTTCACTCCCTTTCTGCACACCTTACACCTAGGTAAATATCTGCACTTGATATTTTCATTTAGTATATCTTGAAGATGGTTTCATATTTCATAAAACACTGCCCTGTGCCTGTCAAGAACTGCATTAGGGGGGCGCCTGGGTGGCTCAGTCGCTTAAGCGTCCGACTCTTGACCTCAATTCAGGTCTTGATCTCAGGGTCATGAGTTTGATCCCTGCGTGGGGCTCCACACTGGGCATGGAGCCTACTTAAAAAAAAAAAAAAAAAAGAAATGCATTGGGTAAGCCATAATTTATTTAAATGGATCTCAATATGTTGTCATTCTAAGAATAATGTTGCAAGCAGTGTATTTGTATATGGGTTTTTGCACACGTGTGAAGGCACGCCTATACCATACGGTGGGATTTCTGGATCAAAGCATATGGGGCATATACAACACTGCGATATATTGCCATATTGTGGGGAGGCTTTAAGAGTTCAGATTCCAGAGCCCACATTTGGCGATTTTCATGCAGTAGGTCTGGAGCGAGGCCCCAGCATCTGGATTTTATGAAGCTTGCCCATAACCCTAGTGATCGGCCAGGTTTGAGACTGTGGGCCAGAGCAGTGGTTCTGCAAAGTGTGTTTGTCGTGCAGGTCACTGGGCACCTCTAACACCCACCCCTTTGGCTCCAGTGATTGGCCCCAGGAGGGCGGTGGGGGTAAGGAAGACAAAAGCCAGGAGAATCGAAGGACCTCCAGTCTCACAGTTGCCCCGTCCTACCATCAGGTCATGTGGTGGGATATCCGAAAGATGAGCGAACCCACCGAGGTGGTGATCCTGGACATTACCAGAAAGGAGCAGTTGGAGAGCGCCTTGGGGGCCATCTCCCTGGAGTTCGAGTCTACTTTGGTGAGTGTCCCCAGCTCTCCCTTTGCCAGCTTTCCATCGCTGGGGCAGCCAGAGCCGAGGGCAGGGCAGGCCAGGACTACAGTGTGCACCAGGCAGCTCCATGGAGGGCCAGCCCCACTGCGGTCCTCCTGGACGTGTGTGGTGTTTCCAAGGACCCTCCAGCAGGGGGCAGCAGAGCTGCTTGCAGAAAGAAGCCGCACCATCTCCTTCCCACAGTCACCGCTTGGCTAGTGGCTGCACTGAGCAGAAGGCAAGCTTTTGCAGAGGACAGGATTCCGGAAAGGCCCCATTCTGTGGGAAGAGCCCTGCCCAGGACCAACATGGAGAGGCCAGGCTCTGTCCCTGCCTCGTGTGGGTCGCTTCGCTTTCTGAAGGGCAGGAAGAGATGTTGGAGAAGAAAATGAGGTCAGAGGAGGCTCCTTGGAAAACCCAGAGCACAGGCACAGTTAGAGCATTTAGCGACGGGAAGGAACAGTAAAGCAATATCGAAGCTGAGCAGTAATGTGAATGTACCAGAGGACGGAAGCTTCTAGAAGCAGCAAATGAAGACACCCTCCCTCCAAAGCAAGAAAACAACTTTCCCAGATGACTCTTGCCTTGGGCTGGTTCCTGGTTTATGTCTCGCTGAAGCCCAGGCCTGACTCCTCTCCCCTCCACCCCCCCACCCCTCCCTGGGGAATTATCCCTTGTTTGCTTTCAGGTCATGTGACATCATTCCCGGGCCCTTGGGAGGTGGAGGTGCCCTGGCCTCACCCCTGCGCTGGGAGTCCTCACTGAACGCTGGGGAACCAATGCTGGTGACGTGAGGTGGAAGACAATCGAACTGACCCTCACCCCTGGGCGTGGTAGTCAGGGTGGAGAGGACGACTAGGGCAGGTGCGGGGTGTGGTCACCGTGCCGCCACTAGTCCCCGGCTCTCCCACACCCGTGACTGAGCGGCTGGGTGCCGGACGCTAGTAACTGTCTTGCGTGATGAGCTTGCGTAATCACACACGACCATCTTGTGAGGTGATGTTATTATCCCTACTTTCCAGCTAAACAGATGAATCTTAGTGTGGTAAGTCGTGCTCTCTAGAACACGGGGCGACCGGGGCTCACACCCAGGACTCCGACTCCAGGCCCAGGCTCGCCAGGCCAACCCCACCAAGAAGTCTGAGGCTGGAGGAGGCTGGAGGCATGGTGGGCCCTCCGGATCTGGGTATTTCCGCCTGTTACTAGCTTGCAGGAGCCCTGCGGTTTACTTCGTCACTCACCCACTCTTCTGGGCCTTTCAAGCTGTGTCTCTTCACTTTTCTTTGACCCCCGACCTGGAGTCCAGTTGTTTCTTTTCTTTCTTCTTTTTTTTTTTAAGATTTTATTTATTTATTTATTTGAGAGGGAGAGAGAGAGAGAGTGCGCGCATGTGCACGTGAGTGGAAGAAGAAGCAAAGGGAGAGGGAGAGAGAGAATCTCAAGCAGACTCCCCGCTGAGCACGGAGCCCCATGCGGGACTCGATCTCAAGACCCTGAGATCATGACCGGAGCCGAAATCAAGAGTTGGACACTTAACTGACTGAGCCCCCCGGGCGCCCCTGTGCTTCTTTTGTAAAGCCATGGATTTCTTTCCTTTCTAAAGCCAAATGATATTCCACTGTATGTACAGAGCACATTTTGTGCATCCCTCCAATGTCACTGGGGTTGGGACACTTGAGTTGCTTTTACCTCTTCGCTGCTGTGAATAAAGCTGCCACGAACAGGGGTGTATAGCACGGCCCAGTTTTGCAGAGAGTGGCTGGAGGCTGGGTGAGGGGCTTTCTAGACTCATGCTTTACACTATTTATTCTTTCAGTCATTCACTTTATCTGTAAACAGACATTCAGGATCTTTATGGCTAAATGTCTAGTGGACACAATGGTGCTACATGAAGAGGTGTTCATCATGAGGCTGCTGCTGAGTCTCTCCAGGGACTAGAAGAGTCAAGAGTGCTTCATTAAGATGGGGCCCTTGAGCAGGTTCTAGAGGCGGGTGGGGTCTGATGAAGCCAGGACGGGCGGGGGCAGCTCCTTAGGAAGGGCTGGGGAACAGCCTGAGCGGAGGCTTAAACCAAAGGCCCTCCCAGCACCTTCGGACCCCTCCGCCCTGGCCCCAGAAGGCTGCTCGCCATGACAGTGAAGCCCTGAGCTGATGTTTCATGACACCTTCCACTCCTGTGTCACCCCCTCCACAGCCAACCAAGTTCATGGTGGGCACCGAGCAGGGCATTGTCATCTCTTGCAACCGCAAGGCCAAGACGTCAGCTGAGAAGATCGTGTGCACCTTCCCAGGCCACCATGGCCCCATCTATGCCCTGCAGAGAAATCCGTTCTACCCGAAGAACTTCCTGACCGTCGGTGACTGGACCACCCGCATCTGGTCCGAGGACAGCCGGGAGTCGTCCATCATGTGGACCAAGTAAGAAGGAGGGTGGGAGGGACAGAGGGGGCCAGCCCAGGAGTGCCCTGAGCCTCCATGTGTCCACCCATAAAATGGAGAGAACACCCCTCCACACCCACCTGAGCTTGTGCTAGGAGCCGCCTAATCCAGCCACTTCACGAAAGAATGTGCTTCAAACAGCTTGGGCTTGTAAGAATAACAGGCTTGGGTTAATTTTCATGACCTCAGGACAACCCTACAAGGAGGTAACATTGAGCCTCTTGTCCCTCATTGTCTGTGTCGGGGGACAGGGCCACGAGGAAGCAAAGCCATTTGCTCCTGGTCCCTCAGCTGGTAAGGAGCTGAGGTGGGATTTGAACCCAGGAAGCTTGGATTAAGAATCCGGGCACCTTGGCAGGACGGCTTGGTGGGTCTCCTCTCCTGTGAGGGTGGACATGTAGGAGCAGAGAGGGACAGAGCTGTGAGCTCTGTCGTTGGATCAGAGAAGCTTGTGGATTCACCCAGTCTGCCCAGAGGAGAGCCCAAGGGGTGCGTGAGACAGACCCTCAGCGTGGTCCCACTGCCCCTGGGTGAGCCGGGGAGAGCCACATCCATAGACATGTCGCAATGTAGGCAGGGCCAAGAGACCAGAGCAGAGGCATGAGGTGGGGGGACAGGTGCCCCCTCAGTCTTCATGTGTGTCAATCTGGGGTTCCTTTCCAGCTTACACAGTCACAGGTCCTGTGGTCTTGGAGCCACTATGGACCCGAACGGGCATCTTCTCTTCCAGTGGTTCCCAAATCTGGGCGCATCAGGATCTCCTGGGAGGATTTGTTTGTTTTTTTGTTTTTGTTTTTGTTTTTTTTAATCCAGACTCCAGGGCTGCTGTATTGGATCTTGCATTTGACCCAGGAAGGGGCATGTTAAGGATTTCCCCGGGGGCTTTATGATTCAGCCTGTCTTTGCTTTTGGAGCAGAAATCTGGTCCAATTTCCCTATTCTACAGGGTAGAGAGGGAGGCCCAGAGGGTAGCACTTTGTTCCAGGTCCCATGGTGACTTAGAGGGCTCCACACCACCTACCCAGGTTCTGACTCTTTTGTCATATATATATATATATATTCAACCATTTTATCGAGGTGTCATTGACATGGAAAAGGCTGTGCATACTTAATGCATACAGCTCTATGAGTTTGGGGATAAGTTACACCTGTGAAACCATGACTGCCATCAAAGCCATAAACATACCCATCACCTCTCTCCTACCCCCTTTATTATAATTATTCTTGTGTGGTGGGGGGGGGGGTTAAGAACACTTAACATGAGATCTACCCTCTTAGCAAATTTTACTATTTGGTACAGTTTTGTTAGCTAGAGGCCCTACTAGATCATACTAGATCTCCAGAACTTATTTATTTTGCATAAATGAAAGTTTGTACCCTTGGACCATCCCCTTCCTGTTTTTCCCCTCCCCCCAGCCCTTGGCAACCAGTGTTCTACTCTCTGCTACCGTGAGTTTGACTTTTTTAGATTCCACATGTAAGTGAGATCATGCAGTATTAGTCTTTCTGGGTCTGGCTCATTTCACTCAGCTTAACATCCTCCAGGTCCATCCACATTGCTGCAAATGGCAGGATCTCCTTTTTTAAGGCTGAATAATATCCCATTGACCCTACAGACCATATTTCCTTTATTCATTCACCTGCTGATGGACATTTAGGTTGTTTCCATCTCTTGGCTATTGTCAGTAATGATGCAGTGAACATGGGGGTGCAGGTACCTCTTTGAGATTCTGATTTTAATTTCTTTGGATAAATATCCAGAAGTGGGATTGCTGGATCATAGGGTAGTTCTATTGTTAATTTTTTGAGGCACCTCCATACTGTTTTCCACAGTGGCTGCACTAGTTTGCGTTCCCACCAACCGTGCACGAGGATTCGCTTTTCTCACCAACACTGTTTCTTGTTTTTTTGATGATGGCCATTCTAACAGGTGTGAGGAGCTGTCTCCTTGTGTGTATGGTTTTGTTTTTCTTTTTTTAAATCTCATTGTGCTTTTGATTTGCATTTCCCTGATAATGAGTGGTGGTGAGCACCTTTTCAATAACCCATTAGTCATCTGTATGTCTTCTTTGGAGAATTATCTTTTCAAGCTCATTGCCCATTTTTTAATTGGGTTATTTGGGTTTTTTTCTATTAAGTTTTTTGGCATGAGTTCCTTATATATTTGGGATATTAACCCTTTATTGCATATATGATTTGCAAATATTTTCTCCCATTCCATAAGTTGCTTTGTCATTTTTTTTGGCTTTGCTGTGCAGAAGCTCTTTACGTTGATATACCCCACTTGTTTATTTTTGCTTCTGTTGCTTGTGCTTCTGGAGTTATATCCAAGAAATGGCTGCCAAATCCAATGTCAAGGAGCTTTCCCCCTCTGTTTCTTTCCAGGAATTTTATGATTTCAGGTCTTATGTTTAGGTCTTTAACTCATTTTGAGTTGATATTTTCATATGGTGGAAGATAAGGGTCTGATTTCATTCCTCACAGCAGAAATCTTCAAAAATCTAGATCCCACCAAGTAGGAAGTATAGCACTCTTCCAATGTCAATACTAGGAACTTTTCTGGGCACACTTCCTCCGACTCCTTTTAGTGAGTCCCACGGCTGGAAGACTGGGCCCAGATCCAGCGGCATGCACCTGTTCCCTGGAGCCCGCTGTGGGAAAACACCAGGGGCCAGCCCCTCAGAAGGACCAGAGCCTTTTTTTTTTTTTTTTTAAGATTTATTTATTTATTTATTTGAGAGAGAGTGCAAGCCGGGGGAGGGGCAGAGGGAGCGGGAGACAAGCAGACTCCCTGCTGAACGCAGAGTCCAACATGGGGCTCAATCCCAGTACCCTGAGATCATAACCTGAGCCGAAATCAAGAGTCGGATGTTTAACCAACTGAGCCACCCAGGCCCCCAGGACCAGAGCCTT
The DNA here is from genome assembly GCF_004348235.1 of Phoca vitulina. NCBI lineage: Eukaryota > Metazoa > Chordata > Mammalia > Carnivora > Phocidae > Phoca > Phoca vitulina. Next base: position 10,479,899 of record NW_022589744.1, read on the forward strand.
TAAAATGCAGACCGTGGGGCACCTGGGTGGCTCAGTCAGTTAAGCGTCTGCCTTCGGCTCGGGTCGTGATCCCAGAGTCCTGGGATCGAGCCCCACATCGGGCTCCCTGCTCCGCAGGAAGCCTGCTTCTCCCTCTCCCACTCCCCCTGCTTGTGTTCCCTCTCTCGCTGTGTCTCTCTCTGTCAAATAAATAAATTTTAAAAAATAATAATAAAATAAAATGCAGACTGTGAACTGCTGGTAAGCAAGTTGGCATGGCTAGAAGTCAGACACAAGAAAGAACTTCCTGCCCAGCAACGAGACCCTGGAGTCCGGCGGGCCTGGATGAGCAGAGCCGTGGCTCAGCGGCTTCTCTGTCCTTCTCAACCACAGTGGTCCTTGACCAGTGACCCCCTGGTGCCCCACAGGTACCACATGGCTTACCTCACCGACGGCGCCTGGAGCCCAGTGAGGCCGGCGGTTTTCTTCACCACCAAAATGGACGGGACCCTGGACATCTGGGACTTTGTGTTCAAGCAGTGTGACCCTGCCCTCAGCCTGAAGGTCATATATATCCCCCTCCCCACGCATCCTGGCCCTCAGGGTCTGGTGGCCCAGCAGAATCACCTGGGGGAAATTTAGAAAGAAAAGAGAAGCAGAAAGCCTGGTCTCTCCTCCCGCCAGACCTACTCCTCCGGCAGCCCTGGCGTGGGTTCCTGGCAGCTGACCCTTCCAGCCTAAGCTAAGGTCATATTTGCATGGCTGGAGCCGAGCCCTGCTGGCTTGGGCCATGGAAGGGCATGGAGTTTGGGACACAGCAGGATGGCCCGGGGGGGCTGGACTGAGGGGGTGGAGGGTGGGGGATGGATGAACGAAGGGGGCAAAGGGTGTCGACAGCCAATCTCAGAGTGTGAACTTCATTTTGTGGGTCAGGGAGTCACCGAGGGTGTTTGAACACAGAGTTTGGCGAAGTGCCCACCTCCCCGGGGGCCAGATCGTCAACAAGTCTCTCTTCCCCAACCGGGTCCAACAGGTGTGTGACGAGGCCCTGTTCTGCCTCCGGGTGCAGGACAATGGGTGTTTCATCGCCTGCGGTTCTCAGCTGGGGACCACCACGCTGCTGGAGGTCTCCAATGGGCTGTGCACGCTCCAGAGGAACGAGAAGAACACAGCTTCTTCAGTAAGTGTCCAGTGCTGCCCGGCCCGGGGCAGAGCACGCTAGCCAGAGAGAAACGTCAGGCCCTCCCTTTTGCCTCCTGGGAAATGCATGGACTTTTGGGGAGGTGGCGTGGTGTCCCCAAAATGAGCAGGTAAGTGGGGTCAGGAGTGTCTGAACCCACCCTGGCTTACCCACGCGGGTGCAGCTGCCTTGGGCAAGTCACCTCAGCCCTGGGCTTGTCACGGTCAAAGTGGTTTGATAGGTCAGTTTGTCTGGCTTCACAGATGACATCTCTTTGAAGCAGACCCTGTCAAACAAAGGCTCAGAGGTGCCATTAGAGAAGACAGAGGGAAGGCGGAGATCCTGGGGAAGGGGGCTGGGAGGCTGAGATCCGTCCCTACACCCCCCCAGCCCGCGCCCCCGGCGGACCCCTGCTGCATCTCCCCAGCACCGTGAGCACACCAGGGAACTGAAGGCCTGCTGCTGAGGCCCTGGGCCAGCCCCCTGGCTCCGCTGGGATTGTGGGCCGGCCCCCGGGCAGGTGCGCCCCTGGGCCCAGGGCCCCACAGTGCGCAGCTCTACGGGCGTTCTTCAGGCTGTTGTCTCTGTTCTGGGAACCCCTCGGAACTGGGTGAATGGGCAGCTCTGCTCCTGCCTCCCGACCTCAATGTCCAGCCCTCCTTTCTTGCCGTTAGCGCTGAGAACAGACCCCTTTGGGGCTGTACTGAGCAAAGAGACGTCAGCCCGGCCCCACGCTGGGAGCCGGCTGCCGGCCGCCGCCCTCCTCCCACAGCCTCCCTGTCCCCGTGTGCCCCAGATATTTGAGCGGGAGACCCGGCGGGAGAAGATTCTGGAGGCCAGGCACCGGGAGATGCGGCTGAAGGAGAAGGGCAAGGTGGAGGGCAAGGACGATGACCAGAGGGAGGAGGAGACCACCCTCAACCTTGAGGAGCTGGTCACCAAGGCCGAAGAGGAGTTCTTCGACATCATCTTTTCAGAGCTGAAGAAGAAGGAGGCGGAAGCCATGAAGAAGAAGCCGAAGCCTGTAGGGCCCCAAGCAGGGGGCACCGGGTGGGGAGGGGGAGTCAGGGGGTGGGGAAGCCCCAGGCCTGGATTCTTCCTGCTCTCTGACCTCCTGGGTGACCTCGGGCAAGTGGCCTCAGCAGGTGGACCTTAACTTGTCCATCCAGCAAGTGGGAGGAGTGACTCCCTTCCTCCTGAGGAATCTTAAGTGTCCAGGGGGACTGCCCCGCTTTCGAGAAGTGGGTGGTGGGCTCCTGGGTGCCGACGGAGCGGACGGGCTGGTGGAAGACAGCCCAGCCCATGGAGGGGATAAACTTGTCCCATCTCATGAGCTCTCCCCGCTCCATCTCCCTCCACTGGGGCTGGGGCCCGGCTGTGATGTCTGCCGCTTCTTTTGCATTTGGAAACGCTTGGATATGAGAGGCTTTATTCTAACACTGTCTGTATGGCAAGGCGGGGGCACAGACCCCCCTCCGCTTATGGCCGAGGCGAGACTGGAGTCCCAGCTTTCGGACCCTCCCCGCCTCCAGAAGGCAGTGCTGACAATGGCCACTTTCTGTGGCGCAGTGCGCCTGGCAGACAGCAGGCTTGGTGCTGGGGGTCCCCAAAGGTGCTCCTACTGCTCGAACACTGCACTTGGAGAAGCTGGGCCTCAGAAGGCAGTGCGGTGCACAGAACAACCTCGCTTCTGCCTGCCTTTCTCTTAAGTTTTCTGCAGCTGGCCAGAAATTCTGGGTTCAGGGCTGAGAGAGCAGTGCGGGGTCCTTATGCCCATTATTTGTAATCCGGGTCACAGCCCTGCAAAGAATCAGGTCCCCTGTGAGGGGACCAAAGAGACTCAGGAGGAGCTAGCCCGAGGTCACCCGGGCAGCAAAGCGACAGAAGTAGGACTTGTACCCGAGTCTGTCAGATGCCCTAGGCCGTGCCCGCCATCCGCACCCGCTGGCTCTGAGCACCGACTAGATCCTCGAGGCCAGGAGCTGGTAGCGGTCTCCCGAGTACCTGGCAACCCAGGCCTCCACCAGCGGGCTGCTTTGGCCTCAGAGGATTAACTTCCCAGGGTGCAGGGGAGGCCTGCCCCCCGTCAATGATTCTGTACTGTTTCTGCAGAAACATCAGGATCTGGAGACAGATGAGGAGGTGGAAGGAGAAGACCAAGGGGAGGAAGAAGGTGACCATGCCGAGACTCCGACCTAGAAGGGTCAGGTTGGCCTTGCCCGCAGACCCACTTGCTCTGCGCCTCTGTTTCCCACCTCCTGGTATGGCGCTGGCTTCACAAGTGGGCACTGAGCCCCCCCTTAAAGTGTCAGCAGAGGTAGGGCTGGGCGAGCAGAGGGTCCCTGACCCGACCCGATGCCCCACAAAGGGCTGGCCCCCATGACTCACTGAGCCCAGTCCCAAGGGACCCATTGGAGGGAGGGAAGGGGCAGGGCTCATGCCCCAGCTGGGGACCCCTCCTCTCAGCCAGCTGAGCACACCCCGCCATTCAGCCTGGCCCTGCGTGTTCCCTTGGGTTCAGCTTCCCCAGGGCTTTTCGGGCAATCATTTTCTTGCAAAGCCTGCAGAGCTTCCAGCTGGCCTTGCCTCAGCCTTGGCGGGGCCTCAGAAAGACCGGTGCGCAGGGAGAGGGGCTTCTCCTCCTCCTATCCTGACCTCCCCTCCACATACACCTCGGAAACACAGTCCGTCCGCTTCTAAAATGTCTCTGGGCAAACCCCCACCCCGACCCCCAGGCACTTTTACCTCTGAGAGGAGATGCACGAACGAGGTTGATTATTCTTGTACGCCTGCAAGCTTTCTGCTCTCTTAATTCTTACAAAATTAAATTAATAACAATGGTGCTAACCCTGAGTGCTTATTGTACATCCTGTGCCGAGAGCTTTCCGTGTTATCTAATTCTTTGTGCAGAATCCCTGGAAGGTTTGTTCTCTGATTGTCCTTACTCTCCAGAGGAACAGTCGGGTTCCGGGAGAAATGTGGGGACTGGCCCGGGTCACAGAGCTAGCACAGGGCGGAGCGGGGACAGGAGTCCAGACAGCTCCGTCTCCGCCCAGCACAGCGGGCACCTGCAGGGCCCCTGGGGACACCAGGAACTGTGGTGCAGCAGAGCACTCTGCGACCATTACCAGAGACGTCCGTAGCCAGGAGGGCACCTCAGAACCAGCTTTGCACCTGAAGTCCCCCAACCACCATTCATTCTGTGGGTGTCGGATGGTGCTAACAGGGACCCAAAGTGCCCTGTAAAAAACTGCCCTTGTTAAGAATCTTACTGGGGAGGGACGCAGGGCCAGCCACCCTTTGTGACCAAAGGAAAAACAAACATTAAGTTGCCACTGTGGCCAGACCCTGGTAGAATAATCCTCGTGGGACATATTTATCGAATGCCTGATCTTCGCAACAGCCCCAGAAGGAGCGCTGTCCCCATCTTCAATCCCCAAGTCACCAAGGCGCCAGGTGAGGCACAGAGAGAGGGAGCAATGCCCAAATCCCAGGAAGAAGAGTGGGCCGGCTGGGTTTCTGCCCCCTGCCCAGCATTGCCATCCGAGCAGAGGGCGCCCACACGCCTCGTGTCTCGCTCTGTACTGTCTCCTGTGACAGGTGCCTCACTGTGTGAGGACACGGGAAGCCCGGAGAGCAGTGGTTTCAACTGGGGGTGATTTTGCCCCCGACAGGACATTTGGCAATGTCTGGGCACATTTCGGACTGACGTAACTGGTGGAGGGGTGCGCCTGGCTTCCGGTGGGTAGACAGAGGCCAGGGATGTTTTCCAACATCCTGCTGTGCACAGGACAGGCCTCACTGCAGAGAATGATCCGGCCCAAATGTCAATAGTGCTGAGTTTGAGAAACCCTGACTTAGAGGAAAAAAATTTATCCAAATGAAATGTCCAGGGAGAAAGTCACAACTCCCTGTCACAACAGCCCAGGCACACTGCCAACCCCTTGATGAGTGGCTGGGACAAGGAGCTCCAAGGGAGAACATTCTTTTATGTAATAGGATTTGGGCCTTTGGCATGTGCTTGCAAAGGTGGACCACCTCCTGGGGCCTAAAAACACCTTAGCTGTGGGTACAGAGAGCACCCTGAGGCAACGATGGTATTTGGGGAGTGGGCATGGCCGAGGACAGGACAGCCACCAACATCACTGGGCAGAGGGCAGTGGGAACTTTGTGGAGGTGATGCCCAGCCCTGCCCGTCCTCACGGCCATGAACTTCACCTCCTTGTAAACCAGCCTCACCCAGAACCCATTGCTTAGTCTCTTGCAAGGGGAGCAACACGAAACCACAAAGTATCACTGGACAACCAGAGGCTGCTGGAAAAACCCACCTCCATGGGCACGGAATGCAAAACGTCGTTGACGGGCCCGGGTGCAGGAAGTGGGGAAGGGCGGCCAGACCCCGGGGTCCATGGCACAGTGAAGTCCCTCCCGTCAGTCGGTGCACACTTGTGCTCCTTCTCTGGGTCCTGTTCTGCCCAGCTGATGTGATTGATAGATACACCGCTTAGCTGATGATGCTCCGGCCCGCAGCTGTGACAGCCCAGCAGGCTACAGGGGACGGCACTGTCCCACATTCACTTCTGGCTACTATGGGGTATGATGGGCCCCCTCACCCTTCATTAGAGGCCCCTGGGGTGACACTGACTGTCAGGCGAGGCAAAGGTGACTACCGGTCACCCCCAGGGTCAGACCAGCACCCCCTTTGGCTCTTCCCTGGCTCTCAGAACCAGAGACCCAGCAGCTGGCACCTCCATGTGCTAAGGGCCTACGGGATGGAAACAACATGGTGGACAGAGGCAGGGCTCTATGGAGCTCACCGGCAGGCGGAGAGGGCTGGGCTCCGAGGTCTGCGTCCAGCACCGTGCTGGGTACCAACCACAGAGCGGCGAGCAAGCCGACGCCGACTCTGCTCTCCGGGAGCCTGTCTGTCCACGGGAGAGACAAGAGCGGACAGGTACACAGGGAAATATAGAAACATGGTTGCACAGAGTGACATCTTCCGGGAAGTACAGGGTGCTCTGAGGGGGATGAGAGCAGGAAGGGCTTCTTAAGAGGAAAACCCTCGGTGGATGTCTTGTTTCCCAGGGGCCCTTTCATTTCACCTCCCGAGCTAGAAGTAGCCACGGCCCCTCACAAGCAGGGGCGGACTTCAGTCCCTTGGGCCCCAGAGGGTCACAGGGCTTTAGAAAGTGCTCAGGGCTCATCGAAACCAGTGGATTCCAGCTGCGGGAGGGTTTGGAGGGAGGAGGAGAATGTCACAGATCTCTGATTGAAAATACGGTTGCTTCGTGGAAATAATGGCCATGGATGACATCACCATTCGAGAGAGCAGCAATGGCCCCCTCAGAGGGGAGCTTTTGCCTGCTGGAAGCTTCAAGTATATGAATGAAGATCTCAAAAGCTCAGAAAAGCCAGAAAAGGGGGAAAGGACATATGAGTTTTGAAGAAGCCATTTGTCTGTGCTGCCAGCCGGACAAGCAAGTGAAAGACAGACCTCCAGGACAGACAGACAGACGAGAACAAAGCCAGGGACGATTGAAGGGAGCAGCCCATCCAGAAGGCTGTCCAAGATTGAGCATGGCCAGAACAGGGGTGGGACGAGGGGACGGGCCAAAGATGAGCCAGGGAAGGCCAGGACTCCAGGCGAAGGGGCATGCTCCGTGTGGAAGGCCTTGGGGAGCCATGGTGGGATCTCAAGTGAGGTAATGACGCCAATCTAACCTTTAGGACGATGATGGTGGATTGGAAGGCAGAGAGACCATGCAGGCTGCTATGGCCATCCAGAGGGGACACTGGGAGGTGCCAGCCTGTGGGCAGTGGCAGAGGGGATGCAGAGGAGGGACAGAAGCAACGGGAGTGGATGAGTCATCAGATCGGGCCAATACTTAGTGTGTGGAGGGTACGTACTGAGCTCTCACCAAGGGCCTGGCCCCTGCCCTCGTGGAGCTTCCTCTGATGGGTCTTTAAGGGCTTAAGTCGGAGCTTTGTGGAGGAGAAGAGGGGTCGGATATGGAGGACGAACAGAAATTTGACGGAGTCGGAAAGGGTGCACTGGGCAGAGGGACCCCTGTGCGCAAAGGAGGACCCAGCACCAGCGTGAGTTTGGGAACAAACAAGCAGTCAGCGCGGGTGGGAACCTGCGTGTGTGGAGCGGATCAGGGTGATGAGGCTGGGAGCAGGAGGGAGGAGCTGTAGAGAGAGAGGTAGTTGTATTTGCTTATGCATTAGAGAGCGGGGAAGACCGCGGGCAGGGGGCACAGCAAGGGGCCGTGTGCTGCTCAGGTGAGGAGAGGTAAAAGCAGGAGCCGGGGGTGTGGATGGAGAGGAGAAACACCTGCAGAAGCGGAGTCCCCAGGATCTGAATAGAGAGGATGAGGGGAAAGGGGGCGTGAATGGTGGCTTAGCAGAAACACAGAAGGCAAGCGGAGGACTCAGTTTGAGAACAGAGACAACGTTGTGACGAGTCTCTAAGTAAGATGGGCTGTGACCTCCTGCTCAGAAGCTTCTCCTATTTTTATACCTCCATGAGCCATCCTGGGTGGGATTCATGCAAGTGAAGGAACAGAAAAGAAAGAAAAAAGAGCTATAGGCCAAATGACTGGGGGTCTCCTGTGGCTGATCCAAATAGATTAGATTCAGGGTCTGGTACGCAAGCCAGGAGGGTGGTTTCTATCCACAGAAAGCATCTTCAGACTTAACCTGATTTTCGCTGCAGCACGCCCATTTGCAAGCCAGCCAGCCTTGGTGTGCAGCCTTGGGGGCAGCCTGGGCCAGAGAACAGGACCAAAACCTTAGGGGACTGTTCCCCCCCACCCCCACCCCCACCCCAACGCAGGAGTGTTTGGTTTCCACCAAGCTTCACTTGGTTTATCTATGTATCCAATCCAAGGCCACGGGTGGCTTCCTGCCACTGTTTATTAATAACTACACCTAACACTAGCTCCTCAGGGGCAGCCGGGGAAGCCAGTCCCAGGCTGGCATCATGCTCTGCCCCTGGATGTGTGCCAGGCTGTCTGAGACAGCCCTGGGGGAATGAATGGCTGGCTCTTCTTTACCCAGCTCCTTCCATGGGAAGAGATCGCCCGTGTGCTTCCCTCTCGAAGTCCTTGCAGGGGGCCTGCCTGGCTCAGCTTCCCCCCTGGCGGGTGCAGGACAACACAAGGAAGACGGACCACCAGGACCAGGAGGAGCTCCACCACCACCATGGGGAAACCAAGGCCCAGAGCAGGGACCGGAAACACTGGCTCTCGGTGGTTCAGCAAGTTGGATGCACATTCGAGCCCTGAGCCCTGTTTTCCTAGGGCCTCCTGAGGCCAGGAACCCATCCACCGTGCTCCTCCAGTGTGTAATTGCTGTCTGGCTCCCAGCAGTATAGACCGCCGCGTTCAACCTGCACTTTCCGGCTCGGGGCTGTGGCTCTTTCAGCCGGCAGGGAGTCAGCAGGGCACACAGACCCAACCGTCTTGACCTAGATTCTGGTTTACCTATAAGGCCTTGTTTGCTAGTGGGGTACACTGAGGCAGGCTCTAATGTGAAACACCCCAAGTCCTACAGAGGTGCTCCCCTGCACCACTCCGGGGGACGGCCTGGGCAGAGACAACTCTGTACCCTTCTGCCATCGGACAGTGGCTGGAGACACGGCGCCAGAGACCCCAGCCACAGCCACGATGCACGCTGTGCCCTTGGGAACACCAGGCAGCCCGCCGCCGCCCGCAGACGCCCAGACAGACACGGGCAGACAGGCCGCAGGTGCGCGCGGCCGGAGGCACTGGGAGCGCGGCTGCCCGCGGGCCACGCAGCCGGCCGGGCGCCCCCTGGAGGGCAGTAGGAGAGGGGCCCTGGGCGCGAGCCCGGCGGGGGGCGCGGGGAGGCGCCCAGAAACTCCCAAACGGAAGCGGCTGCGCCGGGCGGTCGCAGGGCCGCGCAGAGGGCGGAGGGACGCACAGGCGGGCAGTCGCCCGGAAAGCGGCGCAGGCTCGGGCGCCTCCCCGGCGGAGGCGGCCAACTCTCGCCCGCAGCGCGGGAGGGGCGGGGGCGCAGAGGCGGGCGGCGCCGTCGGGGCCCTCCCCTTGCCCCGCCCCCCGGTCGGCGCCCTTGGCCGCGGGCGCGTTGTTGGTTTCGGGTTGTCAGGCAGCGGCGGCGCAGGGAGGCTGCGAGGGACCCGGCGGCGGTGGGGGTGCGGCTCGGCCATGCCCGCTGTCGCGGCCTGAGCCCCTCCACCCGCCGCAAGCATGAAGGACAGCGGGGACTCCAAGGACCAACAGCTCACGGTGAGACCCCGACAGCCTCCTCCTCGCCCCCCATTCATAGCCCCGGAAACCCAGCCTCTGACTTGGCCACGGTCACAGCTGTCCTGTCCCCTCACCCCACTAAGAGGACACTGAGGGTCAGGGATGGGACTGTCAGAGAAACTTGCCACAAGTCCTGGATATCAAGAAGGAAGGTCTCGTGGCCATGCTGCTGAGGCCTGAAGTCAGCCTAGCTTCAACCTCACTCCCCCTTACACCTTCCCACCAGGGGAGCCTGCCCCCCACCCCCATCCCCAAAGCTTGTGCAGATGGGTCTCTGGGGCGGGACTGCTCTCTGATCTAGAAAAGCCGGGGGCAGGGCGGGCTTGACTTACCTGCCCAGAGAAGGAAAGTGGGAGTCTCCCGGTGAGCCAGAGCTACCTTGGCGCTGTGGGGTCAGGAGTTTAAAGGGATTGGGAATCACAGGTGGGCAGACAGGAGCCCCGGGAGCCAGAGTTGCTGGCATGGGGTTGAGAGTGGCTGGTTACTGGGTTACAACACAGATGCTGTCCAATATTTCAGACAAGTGTTGGAAGCAACCAAGATGTACCCCCTCCCTGAGTCCTGGGGGCTGGGACAGATGAAGTGGTGTGAGTGGGGGTCTCCGGGGCAAGTAGAGACTCACGACAGACCCCTGGGGGCGTCTGGGTGGCTCGCTCAGTTTAAGCGTCTGACTCTTGATCTCAGCCTAGGTCTGGATCTCAGGGTCAGGAGCTCAAGCCCCACGCTGGGCTCCATGCTGGGTGTGGAGCCTACTTAAAAAAAAAGGCCCCTGATTATCAGTAGTGCCATGTCAAAGCACTAAGGGGGAGGCTCAGTGGCCCCAAAGCCACTGCCCCTTCCACCCCTCTCCCCATCCCCTAACTTCTGAGGCCTGGGAAGGGAGGGCTTCGTCACCAGCAGGTGGGTCATAATGGAATGAGAGGATAATGCCGCCCCCAGGAACCCCACCTCTATAGGCTGAGCCCGTGGCTCCAAAGAGGAGCTTGACCGCAGCTCTAGGAAAACCTCAGGCTCTGGAATATTCTCTTTGGCAGTTTATAATGTGTCTCTTGAAAATGGCTACTTTGGCCTGAGTGGTGTGCCCCCAGGACAGGGATGGAGGGTCCTCCCTCTCCCACCCGTGGGGTTGGGCCGAGGAGGCCGGTAAAGATGATCTGACAGACAGCAGAGGTCCCTCGGAGAGTGGTGTTCTCACTCAGCATGAGGGTCCGTCAGCGATACCCACACATTCAGCAGGCATTTCCCCTTGGTCAGCAGAAGAAATGCACCCCCTTGTTGTCTGGGGAGCCCCATGCACAGGATGAAGACCCATCAGCTCCTACTGGCTGGAGAATCGAGAGAGAAGGGAGCGCCCCATGGTGCTGTGCTGGGTAGGAATGTGGTCAGGGGTTGTTAGGACATCAAGGTGAAGCTCCGGGGGTCCGGCCCCGTCCTGCCATCAGCCAGGCCTGCACCTGCCTCATTCACAGATGCACACACAGGCTACTCCAGGGCCAAGGCTCCAAGTTCAAAGCCCTGGGGAGCTGCAGATGCTTAATTTGGGCGTGTGACTGATGCAGGCTGGAGGAGCAGACCGCTCTTTCCCCTGGGGCTCTCCCTGAGCCCCGGGCTCCCCGGGGAAATTCACAGACTCCGAGGTAGCCTGCATGCCGTGGACCTGCTCCCCTCCACCCGGGCGGTGGCCTTGAACCACTGAGTTTTCCTTAAGACCAAGGAGGCCTGGGATGGCCACACAGGGGAGAACCCAGGGGGCTTGCCCAGGGGAATCCTGGGGTCCTCTCATCCTTCTGTCTGTACAGCCCGGTCCTCTCCTTCTAATCTCAGGGGTCTGGCCTTTCCTCGTAGGTGGCACTCCGGGTCCGGCCCATCAGCGTGGCAGAGCTGGAGGAAGGAGCCACGCTCATCGCCCATAAGGTGGACGAGCAGGTACCCCGGGGCTGTGGCCAGGAGCCGCAGGGCAGAGGTGCTCACACGTGGCAGGGCAGGCACCTGCTCACTGGGTGGGGCAGGAAGGCTCCCTGTGGCTTGCAGTGCAGCATCACCCTTCCTCCATCCACCAAACTCTTGGTTATGTCATTGATGACATTGTCAAGGAAGCCAGGATTCTTCTTCCAAGAAGCCTTCCCAGATTGATCCAAGGAGAGCTGAAAGCTTCCCTCGTGGGGCTGGGCCCTGAGCTCCCCAGTCCAGCCGTAAAATTGTCACATACCTTCCGTGTGCCTGTGACATGACTTCCCCCGCTCAGCAGGTCCGCTACACGTGGAGCATGTCTGCTGCTCACGGAGCACGTATCTACATGGTCTAGAGCTAGAGTCTACCTCCGGTTCATGTTTTGCAAAGGCTGTTCGTGTTTTGTAAAGTCTTGGGGTATCTGGTTGCTCTCTTGGTCCTCATGTCACTGTGATGAGGTGGGCAGGGTGAGTCCCCCCCCATCTGCACAGGAGGCAAATATTTACCAAGTAGCCACAACACACTGGGGCAGCGCTCAGAGCTGGAAACCACAGTGAGCAGACCCTGCCCTCGCTCCAGTACCTTCCAGTCCCGCACAGGGAGACAAAGCGCTAATCAGAGAATTAACCCCAACAAGGGCTGCAGAGAAATGCGTGGTGCTGTGAGGGGGGCTTGAGCCAGCGCAGAGGTCAGGGAGGGCTCCCTTAGGAGATGGTGCTTGAGCTAAAACAAGAGAGGAGGAGGGTACTTTGGACGTGCGTGAAGGGAGACGCTTCAACCAGAGGGACTAGCAGGTGCAAAGGCAAAGGGTAACAGAAAAGGCCTGTGTGGCTCCAGTAGGAGCGAGAGGGCGGAGAGGCATGAGGTGAGGCGGGGGACGTGGCAGGGGCCCGACCGCACGCTCTTAGACCATGGCCAGGATGTCTGGGTGGGCAGGTGAGGACGCAGGTGCTGGGGTGGGGGTGGTGTGGTCTGGGTCTGGGTGGGCACAGTGGTGAGGACGGCTCGGTGGCTGCCTCTGCTGGCTTCTCCTGAGTGTCAGGGCTCATCAAGATGGCAATATACACTGGCGAGTCTGAGAAGTCCAGTGGCATTGCCCCATTCAGAGAAGGGCACACGTGGGCACCTGCTTGGCCCGGGCCTGGGGCCGGCGGGCTGGACTCAGGAAGCCCAAGGGCCATGAGAAGTGAACTGGAGGCAGACCGTCCAGCCCACAGTGCCCACCTGCCTCTGGGCTCCCCTAGGGACAGGTGCTCCTCCAGCCTCTCCTCAGCTCTGGTGGGCACAGCAGAGCCCGGTGGCACCAGCCTCCTGATTTCTCTCTCTCTCTCTTTTTTTTTTTAAGATTTTTTTATTTGAGAGAGAGAGAAGAGGAGCAGAAGGAGAGGGACAAGCAGACTCCATGCCCGATGCCGGGCTCAATCTCAGGACCCTGAGATCATGACCTGAGCCGAACCAAGAGTCGGATGCTTAACCGACTGAGCCGCCCAGGCGCCCCTCCTCTGTTCACTCTTGGGAAAGGGTAGCCTTCCTCAAAGACCTCGGAAATACAGGGGATAACTGGGTGGACCCTATGTGTCTGGGTAGGCCAGGCGGGAGTAGGGTGAATACACCTGACAGTCATGCAGGGTGGGTTCTGCTGTTGCCAACTGTGGCCTTGGACAGGTTGCTTCTCGGAGCCTCAGCCGCCTCATCTGTAAGTGGGGACGGCCACCATAATGCTCTCTCGAGAGGGTCTCTGCGGGTTAATGTATGCTCAGTGCTTCCCCAGTGCCCGGCATACAGTAGGAGTTTAATAGTTGTGAGTGGACATCATTAACTAGTGACTGAAAGCTCCCCAGAGCTGCTGGGTTTGCCGACGAGAGGGGCCAGCCTGATGAGCCAGAAACTTCCTTCCCGGCAAGGACCACTCCCTATTTATCCAGCTTGTCCCCAAGAATATCAGGTCCTCAGGGCTGGGACAATGATGGCTCTCTTTCTTGGCGGCTCCTGGCTCCTGGCCGGCGTGGGGGCTGAGAGATATTAACTGATGTTGATGGAAACGCTCTGGTCTAGGGTAGAGCCCACTGCGTGCCCACACGCGTCAAACACTGGCTCCTTTCTGTCCCTGCAAGTGGAGAGGGAGGGTCCGGCCTGATCTGGCCGAGCTGTGTCTCTGAGAAGGTTCTGGGCTGGGCAGTCCGAACAGGGCTGCTCCTTTGTCAGCTGAGAGATGCAGGGAGGGTCCCCTGAGCAGCGTGGGCTCAGGGCTGTCAGCACAGACTCCGGGGCCTGCAGGGAAAGCTCTGGGCTTGTGCCCTCGGGCACCTTCTGTCCCCACTGCCTCCAAAGATGGCTTGCCTGGCCTGCATTTTTGGAATAGCTGCAGCAATTGGCAGGCTGGGAACCTCCTAAAACCCTGCCATCCCTCAGCTGACAGAGAAGGCCCTCGCAAGTAGGAGGTGAGACACAGGAGTCCAAGAAACAGAACGGACAGCCCACTTCCCTTGCCTCCCACTCTGACCTGTCTCCCACCCCCAGACCTCTGTCCTTCCCCAGCGACCTGAGGGAGGTTCGGGGATGCAGGCTCGGCCAGCTTCATTGATGCGCCAGCTGGTGGGTTATAGCCTTGCTCCTTCCCCTGAGGTCTGGAGCCTGGAGGGCCTGAGGGGTGACTTTGGGAGCATCCCCAGGACACCATGGCCATGGAGTCTCTTCCTGGCGGACATGCAGGAGGGTCCAAGCAGCCTCACAGTGCCCTGCATCCTCTGAAGCAGACGTGTGCTTGGAATGAAGAGTTGCCCTGTACCCACCTCTTTCCTTCGCTCCCTTGCCTGTGACCATCATGGCCCGTGTGGCCTGGTGCCACAGAGGGGCTCCCCAACCCAGCTTCTGGCCTGGGGCTCGGGCTGTGCCTCTCCTCTGTGTTGGGTGGGTTACTTTTCCCCTGCTGGTGCCGTTGCGGGCCTGGGGGTGAGAGAAGCCGCTGCATGGTCAAGCCTCTGGAAGCCCAGAGGTCACTGTTGGGAGCCCGGCCTCCTGGTGGTCAGCGGGGAGGCGGACGCTGCCACAGCCCACCATCAGTGGGTTCTGAGCTGGGAGAGGTAGACCGAGGACTCGGTCACCCACTGGCATGGGCCACTGGAAGGGTCCTAGGACAGCCTCCCCTAGAGCTAGGCATCGTTCTGGAGACGCACAAGTGTGTGGCGACAAGACTCTGCAGAGCTGGACACTCCCACAGGCAAGGTGCACTCCGGGGATAGGAGGCCAGTGCGCCTGGATTCTGGGGAAGCTGGAGTGAGGGTGTAGATTTGTAAAGGGGATGGTCTGGGTGCCTTGGCAGGCTTGTGGTCTGAAGGCCCCCTTTCAATCCAGGACCCAAATCGTAAGACCTTCGGAGGTTTTTGGAGGCTAATGTATGCACAGTGCTTCCAAGTGCCTGGCATCCAGTAGGGGTTTAATAGATGTTAGTTTACGTAAGGACTGAAATACAGGATGGTTTCGAGCCTAGAGGTGAGTGACACTCGGCCCACCTCCCGCCTTCCCGCCTCCTGTGTCAGCTCTCAGCCCAGTGGTCCCTGAATGGTCACCTCCCCACCGATGTGTCCCGGGAGGACTGCTGCTAGCACCTGAGGTGGGGCTGGACCCTGACAGCGGAGCTCTCCGGGATGCCATCGATGACCACAAAGGGAGGGCAGGTGCAGGCCGAGAGGCTGCTGGGGCCCCGAAGTTCCCGGATGGAAGCAGCTCTATCTCCTCCCCTCTATTCCCCGCCCCCAACCAAGACCCCAGCCTGCTGAGCCTCCTCCCAGCTTTCCAGGCTATTTACCTACAGGATTTAAGTCACCTGACAATATGTGTAATCCCATAATTGGCCTTTATCAGCTCCAAGTCCCACTGTCACCCCTGGGCTCCTGGGGTCCTGTCAGAGGAGCCACACCCAGGCCCTTGGGGCCCTGGCCGGCCTCCAGCCTCTTTGTCCTCATCAGAAGACAGGGTATTAAGAACCTGCTCCTCTGCCCTCACCCACCCCCGCCAAAGGGCTGTTGAGAGGCTTACAGGAGATGGTGTGAGGGAGAGCCCCAGCCACACACACAGCTCCCACTAGGGTGACAGGGGCCGAGGGTCAGACATGAGTGCTGCGGGGGGCAGCCCGCCTCCAGCCCGCTTCCCTACACACCCACCCTCCGGATGCTTCTCAGCCCGCCCATTGCCCCAAAGAGCTGAGCCCTGTGGGGAGTGACTGGGAAGGGATCCGCGAGTTCTCCCCCGTGCGCTGCCCCCCACAGCCCTCTCCCCAGCCCTCTCCCCAGCCCCTCCCCTCCCCGGCCAACAGCTCATCTCCTTTCCGTCTCTGTGGATCCGCCTATTCTGGATACTTCATATAAATGGAATCTTGCACTCTGTGGTCCTTTGCATCTGGCTTCTGTCACTGAGCATCATGCTTTCAAGGGTGGTCCCCACTTCTTGGCTATTGTGAATAAGGCTGCCAGGATGTAAGGATCCTCACACCTCGTGACTGGGTGGGTGCGAGGCAGGTTCCAGTTCAAAAGGCGGATATATGCAGCCTCACTTCCCCCAGAGATGCTGATTCAACGAATCTGGGTGGTGCCTCCTACACTCTCCCTGGGGGTCTCCGATGAAGGTGTTTGCAGAGCCGTGAGGGATGCAGCCCTCTCTGCATCCTCGAGGTCATGCCTCCCCTCCTCCTGAGCCTCAGGGCCCTCAGAGTCCTGTAGCCCCAGGGAGGGGGGGGGCTGGCCAGGTGTGGCTCAGTGCTGAGCAGCCCACTGGGCCTCGGTGGGTTCATGAGCTCAGCGGGCTCCTCTCTGGTCCTTTCCGGCTAGCCTGAAGGAGACACCCTTCTTGGGATCAAAGACTCCTTTCTTGAGCACTAACAGGACCGTACATTTACAACTAGAAATATGACCAGCAACAAATTCTCCTTCTTAAAGAAAAAGCAAACAAAAATCCAGAAGCAGCCTCACAGGGGTGATACCCACCTGGAGTCAGGTTTTCGTTTGGCTCTGCCTTGTTTACACCCTGAGAATAAAGGGGCTGCATGCAGGTTCCCTGGACAGGAGATGGAGTCTCTGAGACTGGGGCCTTCCCAGATTCCGATTCTCTGCTGGCAATCCTGAGTAGGCTGGGTGTGTTGGTATGATTTCTTCTTTAAAGGCTGAGGCCCCGTTGGCCCTCCCTGACTTCCAGCCGGGAAGAACTTGGGCCCAGAGAGGCGATGCCGTTTCCTCAAGGTCACACAGCAGTGTTGACCCTAAACCCAATTTAGGGCACCCCTTCCCTTGAAGATCTTCACTGCCAGTCTTGGAGGCTCAAAGAGGAAGGATCTAGGTCGGAGGTTTTCAACCGGGGGTGATTTTGTCCTCCAGGGGACATCTGGGAATGCCACAGCTGGGAGGGTGTTGTGTTACTGGCATGTGTTACTTGCGGGGCGCAGGACAGGTCCCCTAACAGTGACCCAGCCCAGAGGGTCAGTAGTGCCAAGACTGAGCAATCCTGGCCTACGTCTCGCCCTTTGGAAGCCAGGAAGGAGCCAGTGAAAACTGCAAAGCGGATCAGAGCTCCAGCAGCTTCAGTGGTGTGTGGCAGGAAGAACTGCTACGCTTTGTTCGGGGTATTTCTCACCTAGGAGATGCTGGGGAGGAGCCCGGTTCTTCACGGGCACAGAGTTTACAGACACTGTCCCCCTAGCCTGAGGCCCCCTACTTCCCTATGGATCCTGGGTGTCCGGGCTCAAAGTCTGGAACTATGGAACGGTCAAAATCTGCACTGAATGAAGAGCAGGTCTGAGAGGGAGGCAGTGGGGGCCTCTGCTGAGTCAGGAGGCCTGGCTCTGCGGGGGCAGAGCCCACCTTCCCTGCTCCTGGCCCTGCCTCCTGCCCTCTCGCCAGAGTGGGGAGGCCCCTGTGTATACGGTGCGATCCACGTCCCCACTGAAGCCTCCTAGGGGCAGGTGGCCAGTGTGCCATGGGCGGGAACATTTATGACCCAGGGATTGTGAAAGAGAGGGCCCCCATGCTGAGCCCACCACCTCGGGGGCTGAGGGAGGGGCTGAGGCTACCCACCTTTACAAGCCCCATCCCCCTCCCCTCCCCGCAGCAGGTGAGACTGCCTTGGGTGGTGTAGGGTTTGCAAGGCTGAAGTAATGAAGTATCACAGACTAGGCGACTTTAACCACAGACATCGATTCTTCCACCATCCTGGAGGCCAGAAGTCTGGAGGGTCCCAAGGGAAGGGTCCGTCCAGGCCTCTCTCCTCGGCTTGCAGATGGCTCTCTGTTCCCTGTGGCTCTTGAGGTCCTCTTCCTTTGATGTGTGTCTATGTCCAAACTTCGCCTTTCCAGAAGGATACCGGTCATACCGGATTTAAGGCCCACCCTACTCCGGTGTGACCTCATTTTAACTAGGTACCTCTGCAATGACCCTGCTCCCAAACAAAGTCACGTTCTGAGGTTCTGGGGGGTTAGGACTTCAACATTTGAATTTGGGGAGGACACAGTCCAGCCCATACCAGGTGGGCATTGGCCCAGCCAGGCTGCTTTTGGTCCGCTCATTCACTCGGGAGGCAGGGGTGGTCAGGAGCTTGGGTTCTGGGACCAGACAGCTCCCAGGCCAGCCAGCTCTGTCCTTGGCTGCGCAGCTTTGGGACATTACCAATATGAGTCCTCATTACGACGGAGGGATCCTAGGAGTGTCTGGGAAAATGTGTGCAAAGCACTTAGCACCACGCCTGGTACGCACAGAGCTCCCCCAAAGGCAGCTTTATTCAGCAAACATTGCTCGGGCGTACACTGGGCGCCAGCCAGGATGACGTTTAGGGGGTGATTGGAGGCTGCGCAGGGGCCGGGGACAGCATGTGCTCACAGAGGGGTCCCAGACGGCTCACCTCCATGGCCATCTTGGGCCCGAGCTCTGGAGATCCGGGGAGCGAGGACAGGTGGGAAATTCCCAGAGCTCTGCTCCCAACCCTGCATTTCTCACAGGAACCGCCCTCCCGCCGGGGATTCTGAGCCGAGAACCGCTGCCCACAGCCTGCCTCTCACCCCATGGCCTTGCTCACACTTTTCTCTAGAATGCTCCCCTCACCTCACATCTCTGCCAACTCCTGCTGATCCTTTAAGACTCAGTGCTGGCACCACCTCCTCCAGGAAGCCTTCCTGGAGTGGTACTGTGGATCAGTGCCCCTCCCTACACTCTGACCGCCTCCTGCAGAGTCAGACCTGGGGAAACCCCACCTCACTTTCTCTCTCCCTGGGCCTCGCCTACTGCCTGGGACATAGAAGGTTCCCCTGCCCTGCATGCCCTGTGCCACTGTCTGGGACAGCAACCCAGAGCCCCCCCCCTCCCCACCCCTCCCCGGCTCAGCCCCAGTTCACCTGGCTGAGGGGCACAAGGCCTTCCTTGTATGCCAGGGTGGACAGGGATGGGGGTGATGCTCGGGAGGTGGGGCGTGGGCTGGGGACCCAGGCAGATGGGGACCCAGACAAAGACCTCTTTAAGAGGGGTCACGGCAGCTGTGCTGACAATGTACTGATTCAGGAGCCCGGATATCAAAGGAACCAAACGTCCAGGGTGCCATGAACTTGGCAGTGCCCGGAGGTTGTTTGAAGGTGATCAGTGGGTGATGAGCATCAGTGTGTGCTGCTCACCCTCCCCTGCACCGAAGGCCCCCAGAGGGTGCCCCTCCGGCTGCCGGCCCTGCCCGCGTCAGCAGGAGGGCTGGTGCCCGAGGGGTGAGAGCGGGATCGGCTGGCCGGGTTCCTGTTGCCTCCCACTGGGGCCCGTGCCAGGGGACTCGTAGGCAGCGTTATCTTCATTTGGGTCTGAAACTTGATCAGGGCTTATGCTGCTGGCTTTAGGGCCTGAGACGGGAACTGGATCCTGGAGGAGGCTGATAGGGCATTGGCGCTGAAGCCCTGGGGAGGTGGCTGGGGACAGGTGGGCACCCCAGGTAACAGCTGCAGGCCCAGATGCCCAGCACTCAGCTCACCGTGGCCACCCAGCCTCTGGCAAGCTGTGAGGGGACCAAGTCAGTGGCCTCATTCTTTCCCTGCACAAAGCCCCTACCCAGCCTGTCTGGAGCTGTCCCCCCTAACTGGCTTACCTGAAATTCCCTGGTTGGATGAGACTTCCAGGTGAAACTCCTGGGGCCAGGCCTCCAGGGGGGAGGGTTGCCTTACCCCCGCGCCCCCGTCCTCCCTGCTCCATGAGAATCCGCGGAGAGGGCCCTGCTGGGACCCCGGGGGTCTTAGACCAGTCTACATGCCGTGAGCACAGGTGTGTACCTACTGCACGCGTCCAGGGAGTGAAGGAGCAGGGCTTGACTTCAGCACACACCTAAGTGCTGAGAGGAGTCTGGTGGGAGTCCCACACAGTGGCCCCCCCAGGAGTGCACCTCTTAAATCCTGGTGCTCGAAGGGGGCACACCCAGAGGGACCCACTGTGGATCTCCCAATCCCGCAGAGCTGGGCTGGGCTCCAGGCTGGCTTCCTGCTGCCTCGCTGTCGGCCCCCTCTGTCCCTCGGGGTGACTGCCACTCATGCCTTTTCAGGGCTGTCACTGGCCCCAGCTTCCCTGCTGGCCCAGGAAGGGAGCTCAGTCACTATCTGTGCACCCTGGGACGGCACTAGGACAGCCCGTCCTCCTCAGTGCCTGGGCCTTTGTTAGGACTCAGTTTACCTCCTTGGTCAGCATCTCATCACAGAGTCAGATTAGGTAGGGCCAGTGCGCACAGTGGGTGCTGGGGCCTCACTTGGCTGGGGGACACCCTCCCACTGCCACACCCCACTCCAGCAGAGGGCATGCATGGGAGCAGGTTCACAATGGTGGACAGGGGGCCCAGGAGCCAGACCGCCAGGGCTCCAGTCCTGGCCCCACCGTTCCTTAGCTATGCGACTTTGGGCCTCGAGGTTCCCATCTGAGGGTAATGAGTTCATGGGAAAGGGCTCAGTGAAGATGAGCTACCGTTATTACATACTGGGAGGAGGGGCTGGGTGTGAGGGCGCCCACTCCCTCGTCTTTACCACCTGCGCTCCGACTGGGAGTGGAGGGTGCCATGAGGCTGCCACGCTGGCTGCGACCGCCGTCCAGCCCTGGAGCACAGCCGAGACTTGTTTTGCCCTCGCTGTCCAGCATGAGCAACAGGTGCTCCCACTCTCACGGGGCACCCTGATGGGGCAGCCGGGGCGGAGGACAGGGACCCGACCTGGAGGCTCAGCTCCCGAGGGGACTCAGGCAGGCGCAGAGCCCGTGGCAACCTGGTGGCCCCCTCCTCGGTGAGGGTGGGGTGGCCCATCACCTGCATCACCCCCCTGTCCCTCCTCACTTCCCCTGGAATGAAGACCCTTGAGCACTTAGAATATGCCTGGTGCTCTGCCCCCACACGCCGTACACATTAGCTCAGGGGACCTTCATAGCCTGGCAGGCAGATAATACTCCTGTCCCATCCGGCCAAGGAGGAGACCCAGGCCCAGGCAGGTTAAAGTGCTCACACAAGTCCGCTCTGCTAAGAGTAGGATGGGCATGCGGACCTTGCCCTGACTTACCTCTCCTGCCTTGTCCTAAATCCCTCCTGACTCCAGCCCTCCCATGCACCTTTGAATGTCTTCTGCATTTTCATCAGTCTGGGCACTGTCTCTCCCCACAACTTCCCTAGGCCAAGAACCTCTGGCCAAGACCCAGCCTCCTTCCTCTGCACCTTCCCTCAGTCCAGGACCAGGCTTAGCACACCCAGGACACCTGGTTCAAGGGGCAGAGTGGAGCTGGATGTGGAGCAGGCTTGGAGTTTGTTCTGGAAAATGGGTCCCTTGATCACCTCTGGAGCAGAGGAAGAGCCTGGTGAGGTCCCGTGTGTATCCTCCCAGCCCCACACACATGCATACAGAGCACAGAGACCCCTACCCTGCAGGGAGGGGAGGCCAGCATGGCCAACCTGTACCATCATCCTACCTTCCAACCCTGGGCCCCTCCTTCCACCCCCAGCTCAGGCTCAAGGCTGCAGGGGCCTTGATAAGTCACCCCAAGCCCCCCTCTCTGACACCGATGGACAGTCCCCAAGCCCAGCCCACTTTCCTCACCCCTGTCACCCCACAGTCAGTGCTCTACCCCTGGGTCTACCCCCTGGCTGAGGCCAGGGGACAGGGTGTGAGGAGGGCAGGGGCTGCAGACTTTGAACTCAGATCCCAGGTTTTGAGTCCCAGATCCCCCATTTGCTAGTATGTGAGCTTGGACAAGTGACTTCTTTGGGCCTCGATTTCCTCATCTGTCGAGTGGGAATAATTATGGGCCTCAACACCTGGCCTTGGAGCAGGGGGTTAAGTGAGTCCGTGTGTCTAGAGAACTTAAAGCAGGTCCTGACACACCATAAATGTGTCATAAATGCAAGCCATTGTTACTGTTCCTCCCTCTTTGGTAGAGGCACACGGGGCGTGGTGTTGTCCTTAGAGGAAGGCCCCTCCGGGTCTGGGGCCCACGTGGCCTGGGGCACCGTGGCACTCTCAGCTCCTTTGGGGCATTGTCAGTGGTTAGAGAGGCTTCCCCTTGGGTATCCAGAGCCAAGCACCCAGATCAGACACCCCAGAGCTGATGGGGCAGGGCTGCGCCTGGGGCTTGGGGGCCCGGGGCTGCTCAGCTCCAGAGCCTCCAGCAAAACCCACCCCACTGCTTGCCCCGCGTCCTGGGTGAGGAGAGCTGAGGCCCGCGTTGACATCGGTGTGGGCCTGCGGCTCCCTGGTGACTGCCAGACCCCCCTCGGGGACTCTTGCAGATGGTGGTTCTCATGGACCCGATGGAGGACCCTGACGACGTCCTGCGGGCACACCGTTCCCGGGAGAAGTCCTACCTGTTTGACGTGGCCTTTGACTTCACTGCCACCCAGGTGAGGGAGGGCCTGGGCCTAGGGACATGCAGGAGCCCCTCTCCAACCTTTGCCCGCCCCCCCAGGAGGGAGCCCCCAGGGGACCCTGCCACTGACCCGCAGCCCTCCCTCCACCGTTAGCTCTCTGGCTTTCCCCTCTACCGCGTCCCCATGCGTGCAAATGTGCGCACACCTTCATGGCTCGTGCCCAGCCTCCCGCACGGACACCCCCAAGTCAGTGCGCGGACGCCGCCTGACATAGGCACCCCCAAAGCACACCCCCAGGCCGCTCACCACGGGAGCTGGAGGAGGGCGTGTGAAGCCCATCTGGTGCAGGGAGGAGTCGCGGGGAAGCTGACACCCTCCCGGGGACCCCTATCTTGCCCATCTGGGGGACGCTCCCGGGAGCAGATGTAATGCGTCCTCGGGGCGGGGAGCCAGTCGTGGGGGCAGGCGTCTCAGGTGTCCTGAGCTCTTTTTCAAGCTGGTGTCCCCCATGGGGTGAAAGCAGAGACCCCCCAACCCCCGACTCCCCGCCCCTACTCCTTGGGCCGAGAGCCCCAGAAACGGAAACTGCTCATGCTGGGGGCCTGGACGGCCAGTGGGCATGTGTGCTCTGCCCTGCGTGTACCCGAGGCCCCTGACGGGTCTGCTCTTCCCGGCAGGAGATGGTGTATCAGGCCACTACCAAGAGCCTCATTGACGGTGTCATCTCAGGCTACAATGCCACTGTCTTCGCTTATGGCCCCACAGGTGAGGGAGGGGCCAAGACCGTGGGACAGGACAGTATGCCCCATTCGTCCCCCTGGAGGAATAAGCCCCCTCACCCTCCATCAGAGAATTACTCTGGCCCCAGCTGAGGCTGGAATCAAGGATGTAGCTGATCCAAACGCCCACAGGGCCCTCTGGCCCCAGAGGCCCCATCCCCAGCCAAGAACGCCATCCTCCCTGCCCCCTACATCCTTGGCCATTTAGGGGGTGCCCAGCCTTGAGGACAGACCCGGGTGTGCCAGGAGCCCCTGTCCAGCAAAGCCGTGCTTCTGGCCCCCACCCTGCTCACCCACCACCTTGTTCTGCCCCAGGCTGTGGGAAAACCTACACCATGCTGGGCACAGACCATGAGCCTGGCATCTACGTTCGGACCCTCAATGACCTCTTCCGTGCCATTGAGGAGACCAGCAATGACATGGAATATGAGGTGTCCATGTCCTACCTGGAGGTGAGCCCTCCCCTGACCGCAGCTTAGGTGAGCAGCCCCTAGGACAGCCACACGCATGTTGTTGGTCCCACTCTGCAAAAATCTGAGGTTCAGAGAGGTTACACAACTAGGTCAACATCAAACAGTAAATGAGGGGGCAGGGATTCAAACTCGAGATCCTAGACCTTGAAAGCCAAGCCCTGCCTATTTTGCCACACTTCAAAGTAGCCTTGACCCTGAGCAAAGACCTCAGCCACCCTCCCAGACGGCTCAGCACCTAGCTATCATCAAGGGCTCCTTCCTGAAAAGCCATGTCTGCCCTGCCACGCCGCCTCCAGGCACTCCGTGTGCATGGGTACCGGTGGGACCCGCATGCATGCACAGGCTTGAACCTGCCAGCCTTCGATACCCGGCCTCAGCCCCCAGCGCCCACCCCGTGGGAGTGCTCGCGCCGGGCAGCGAGGAGACATCAGCGGTGGGAGCGTGCAGAGGCCAGAAGAGAGTGGGCTGCACTCCACCTGGCTCCCAGCTGCCCCGGCTCCCTCCGGGAGCTGATAATCTCCGGGGTGACAGCTCAGGAAGGGCAGTGAGGCGTTGCTGCCAGCCACACTCCTCCAGCCAGCATGGCGTTCACTCAGCCAGCAAGATGCACTTGTGGGGGGTGGTGCAGGGAGAAGTAGCGTAAGGGTTGCCTAGCAACAAGTAGGGCTGGCCATCGGTCAGGTCCCCATCTTCTGCCCAGGGCCCAGCCCGGCTGCAAAGGGGATCCCACTTGCTTCTGAAGCTTTCTGCATCCCAGGTTCTGGCAGCCCAATGTTTCCCTGTGGATGTTGAAGCCCCCTTTACCCCCACCCCATAGAAAGGAAGGGGTCTTTCTCCTTAACCAGAGTTTCCCAGAGAGGAGATTGGAGCTCCCAGGCTGGGGCTCAGAATGTGGGAGCTCCTGTCCCCTTTGTGCTCGGGAAAGATGGGGCATCTGGTCCTTGTCTGGACCTCCTGCCCTTAGTCTCCCATTAACACCTGTCCCCTGCCCCTCCCCCACTGGCCCCATCAGATCTACAATGAGATGATCCGGGACCTGCTGAACCCCGCCCTGGGGTACCTAGAGCTGAGGGAGGACTCCAAAGGGGTGATCCAGGTGGCTGGAATCACCGAGGTCTCCACCATCAATGCCAAAGAGGCAAGTCTTGTGCTGCCAGCGGGGTGGTGGAGAGGGCCATTCACCCCTCCTGGGGGGCAGGAGGGGACACAGGACTGCAGCTAAG
Source organism: Phoca vitulina (assembly GCF_004348235.1). Classification (NCBI taxonomy): domain Eukaryota; kingdom Metazoa; phylum Chordata; class Mammalia; order Carnivora; family Phocidae; genus Phoca; species Phoca vitulina. Next base: position 10,504,616 of record NW_022589744.1, read on the forward strand.
GCGGCGCTGCCCGCTCAGCTGGGGCTGGGGCTGGGGCAGACACAGAGAGTCCTGTATCCAAGCAGGGGGCTCTCACCTGCCTCCATGCCCCCTGGCTGCGCTAACCCTGGGGGACGAATGAGGCCACCAGCCTCCAGATGGCCCCCCCCCCCAACCTGGGCCCCTTCCCAACCTCCAAGATGCAGGACGTGGGGGCAACCCGACGGATCCCCCAGAGAGGTGTCCTTCCCACCCACCCACCTAGATCATGCAGCTGCTGATGAAGGGCAACCGGCAGAGGACCCAGGAGCCTACAGCTGCCAACCAGACGTCGTCCCGCTCCCACGCCGTGCTCCAGGTGGCCGTGCGCCAGCGCAGCCGGGTCAAGAACATCCTGCAGGAGGTGCGGCAGGGCCGCCTCTTCATGATTGACCTGGCTGGCTCTGAGCGTGCCTCCCAGGTGAGGTCAGCTCCCCCAGCACTGGGGAGAATGGTTTTGGGGGGCTGGGGAGAGGGCAGGGATGATGACCTCCCAGCTTCCCCAGGAGATCAGGGGGAGGCCATCCTAGGCAGGGTGGGGTGAGGGGGCCGCCTGGGTAAGGGACTGAGGAATGTCACAGAGGAGCATGACGGGAAGGCTATCTATGGAAAAGGGCTTGGGTTTCTCCAGGAAGGAGACTGGCCGCCCTCGAGGAGGGTCAGTGGGAATGAGAGTGAGTAGGCCCAGATGAGGAGCTGGGAGGGGGGAGACAAACGCCCCCCTGACTCAGGAGGCCCTGTCTACCACATCGAGGACAGAGGAAGACCCATCACCATCTCAGAGCATTTGTCCCCGACACTAAGCCCTGCTCGCCTGGCTCTGCAGCCTCTGCCCGACTGGGTAGGCCCAGGTCCCCCCTCCTTCAGGCAAACTGGGAGGTTTCACGATCCCCCAAGGGATGAGGCCAGGTGATGTCACTGCTAGCAAATGCAAGGGACAGGACAGCAGCCAGGGAGAATTAACAGGGTTTCATGTTAGAACATGTGGGATCGGGTTTAAACAGGGGGGATTCAAGAAGTACACCCCTCTGTCCCAGGAAGGCCTGAGCAGCCGGGGGGGGGGGTGCCCCAAGGCCCCAGCCTTGGAGGGCCAGGCAGCTTTGAGCAGAGCCTCCCTGGCCTTGATGGTGTCCCTGCAGGCCCAGGGAACGGAGAGGAACCCAGCACATCACACACGTGCACTCTTCCCTACACACTCTCACACATACACACGTTCTTTCTTCCACACATGCACACACACTCTCTCCCTTATAGTCTCTATCACACATACACACACGTCCCTCACATTCTCCCTCTCACACACACACACACACACAGACTTCCCGCCTTCCCCTGAAGCCCAGGGCACCCTCTGGAGCCACGTGCCCGTGGTCATGCCAGGTCTTAGCTGAGCCACCAGGGAAGCCTCGACCTCCTTCCGTGTCATTCTTGGCGCCGTGGGCCCAGCCCCTGGGGGAGACAAAGAGCCAGACTCTCAGCCCTCCTCAGAAGCCCTCAGTCCGTCACTGTCTTCAGAGGCCTTCCGGTTCTCTCACCTTCTCGAATGCCCTCCACAACCCTTGGGAAGAGGGCGAGACCGGGCCCTCGGTCGCCTGCACATTTCAGAGCCCTGAGGGAGCGGGAGGGGCTTGCGGCCCAGGACGGCCCAGGGCGGTGGGGGAGCCTGTCCCCTGCCCCACGAGGCCGTGTTTCTGCCCACTGCTCCCCCCCCAGACGCAGAACCGTGGGCAGCGCATGAAGGAGGGCGCCCACATCAACCGCTCCCTGCTGGCTCTGGGCAATTGCATCAACGCGCTGAGCGACAAGAGCAGCAACAAGTACATCAACTATCGCGACAGCAAGCTCACCCGGCTCCTGAAGGTAGCGCTGCAGCCGGGCCCGGGCGCTGGGCACCCACAGGAGGGCTGCCAGACTTAGCAGATGAAAATACAGGCCACCCAAGGGCGCCTGGCTGGCTCAGTCGTTAAGCGTCTGCCTTCGGCTCAGCTCATGATCTCTCAGGGTCCTGGGATCGAGCCCCGCATCGGGCCCCCTGCTCCGCGGGGAGTCTGCGTCTCCCTCTCCCTCTGCCCCTCCCTCCCCACTCATGCTCTCTCTCTCCCTCTCTCTCTCTCTCAAATAAATACATAAAGTCTTTAAAAACAAATATAGGCCACCCAGCTACATTTGAATTTCAGATAAACAACAAAATTTGTTCTAGTATAAGTGTGTCCCATACAACATTTGGGACATACTTATACTAAAAAAAAAAAAATCATTCTTTGTTTATCTGACATTCAGATTTAACTGAGTGTCCTGTATTTTACCTGGTGACCCTAACCAAAGAGTGGGCAGCAGGGAGGGAAAGGCGCTGCACCTGACACCCTCCCCCCCCACCCCCCGCCGGGCTGCAGGTCTGAGGGAACTAAGAGCTGCCTGGATTGGGGGTTCTGGTGGACATCAGCCTCATGGCTCACAGTGTCTGCTGTTTGGGGGCCCACCCCTGGCTGGGCCTCACCCGACTAGCTCCTTTCTTCCTGAAGCAACCCTAGGCATCGGGGGAATACTATTTCCATTTGCAGATGAGAAAACTATGCACAAAGAGGCCAAGTAGCCTTCCCGAGGGCCCACGGTAGTAAGTGCTGGAAGACAGAGTCTGTGGTCCAGTATAAGTGCGGTGTCACCCGAGCCCACCCCCAGCCTGCCGCCATCAGTGTGCCCACAAGCTGGGAGGGGGGACAGTGGCATGATTGCTGCCGTTTTTTAAGAGCAAGGAAGCCAAGGATTAGGGAGATGAAGAGCATGCCTGAGATCACCCTGCTGCTAATTGTGGGACCTGGAGCTTTCTCCCTGCTACCCCCCAACCCCGCACCCAGGGCTGTTCACATGGAACAAGGGAGGGGCTGGCCATAGGCCACATTCATCCTTCATACAGTGGTCCCCGTCCCCCCATCTCTCACTCCAGCCGAAACAGCAGTGCCATCAGCAGTCAGAAATGGGGGATCTGGGGGTCACTTGAGAGGCCAGAGGGGATGGGACGGAGGGGGAGCCCAAAGGGCACCTTCCCACTCTGGTTCCCAGCCACCGTGGCTGCCGCCTTTCCTCATTCTCTCATATGAGGGGAGGGAAAGGGGAAGCCAGGAGGCCCTGACCTGGATCAGATACTTGAAATTTTCAAATGGAAATTTGGAAAAGAAACCACAAGTGCGAAGGAGGAACAGAAGGAGGGGGGGATATCTGGACCCAGGGGGGTCCATGTGATGCTCAACCCCAGCACCTGTGAGTGAGTGTGTCTGTGAGTGTGTGTGTGTGACAGAGCGAGCGAGAGCGCACAGCCTGGTAGTAGCAGGGTCCCAGGGAGGTGGTCCCCTGCTGAGCACAGCCCACCCTCCCCGCCATCCAGGATTCCCTGGGCGGGAACAGCCGCACCGTGATGATCGCCCACATCAGTCCCGCCAGCAGTGCCTTCGAGGAGTCCCGGAACACCCTGACCTACGCCGGCCGGGCCAAGAACATCAAGACCAGGGTGAGGGCCCTTCCTGGGCCAAGACTGAAGCCCCTGGAGGGATCCCTGCCACCCCACTCCACTCTCTCTGGAGCTGGCAACTGTGGCACTGGCCTCCATCCCCAGACCCATGTCACCCTGTGCCCTTCCCCACACCTTCCACACCTGTGCACCTGCCAGGAAGCCCACTGCTCTGGAGGGCCCCCTCCCCCTTGTTCGAGGTCATGCGCCCCATGCCTCATGCCCTCCTAGCCCCACTTTTCATTATCAGATGCCCATTCAGATGTTGACATTCTCAAAGCCCCCAATCTGTCAGGCCAGCGGCAGCCGATTCTGAGCACTTTCATGCATCCCCTCCTTCACTCCTCCAGCGAGGCCAGACTTCCTATGCTCCCATCTTGCGGTTTAGAGAAGTGAGGCTGAAGGAAGTTAAGTGACTTCCCAGCTGGCCAGTGATGGATGGCCCTGAGACTAGAAGTGGCCCTGCCTAGCTTCCAAGCCCACGTTGTCACCCTTGGGCAAAGGCGTTAGAATCCCCGCGGCCTGCTATAGGAAGCCTCTCTGGACCCGTGTGCATGGAAGGGTGGGAATGGACACTCGCCAGATAGGACTTACGAACACTCCCGCAACACTGCACTTTGCCAGCCACTGTCCCAGGGTGCTTTGTGTGCTATTCCAACCCTCCAGGAACTTAATGGGAGGAGGAGACATGTCCTTGAATATTGATAGTTCAGAATATTATTAATAGCTGGCAAGTGATGCCAACGGTAGGTGCTGAGGCAGCGAGGAAACAGGAAGTGGGGGTGGGCTGGCAGGATCTGGTAGAGCTCTTTGGGGACTGTCAGTGGGACTCTGAAGGATGGGGAGGACACTCTAGACGGGGGTGCGGTAGCAGTAAACGTAGAGGTTTCAAGGGCAGGAAGGAGATGGTATCTGTGATAAGGATGGGGACAACAGGACGGTTCCTCAACCAGAGCAGAATGTTCCCGGTGGAGCAGTGATCAAATGAAAATTGAGAGGGACGCCTGGGTGGCTCATTCAGTTAAGCATCTGACTCTTGATTTCAGCTCAGGTCATGATCTCAGGGTTGTGGGATCAAGCCCTGCATTGGGCTCCGCGCTCAGCATGGAGTCGCTTGAGATTCTCTCTCCCTCTCCTGCTCCTCCCCTCACTCATGCACTCTCTATCTCTAAAATAAATAAAATAAAATCTTTTTTTAGAAAATGAAAATTGAGATAGTGGTGGGCCCAGGTGAAGGAATTAGAGCATTTCTCCTGAGCAGTAGGGAGCCACTGAAGGTTGATGAGCAGAGGAAGCAGCATTTTAGGAGTATGGGTCCGGCAGAGGCATGGAGTGTGATAGGTTTGGGGGTCGGAAGCCAGGGGGGCCATGACCGTCATCCAGAATGACTAGGGGGCAGAAAGAGAAAGAAGACCCAGCAGGCTGGCCCCAGCACCTGGGATGACTGTACCTGCCCTGCCCCCGTGCTGTGCTCCCCACAGGTGAAGCAGAACCTGCTCAACGTCTCCTACCACATCGCCCAGTACACCAGCATCATCGCGGACCTGCGGGGCGAGATCCAGAGGCTCAAGTGCAAGATCGATGAGCAGGGTGGGCGGGGCCAGGCCCAGGGCCGGTTGGAGCGGGGTGACATCCGCCACATCCAAGGTGTGTGCGTGGGAGCCCTGTGTTCGTGGGAGCCCATCTCAGGCAGCCCTCCCAGCCTGTATCACATTGCTCAGGAGTCAGATGGTGCTGGGTTCAGATCCAGACTCAGGCTTTTTCTGGGCAGGTAACCTTGGGCTAATCATTCAACTGCTCTGAGGCTTCTTTTCAAGTGTCAAATAGAACGGTGATCTCTGTTTCAGAGACTTAACATTAATTAAGATTATGTGAGATCACACAAGTGAGAGACATGTGAGCATTTAGCTGCGGGGGGAGGGGGGGCCCGCTCCGGGCTGTGAGGCTGTGCCCAGCATCACTGGAATGGGTACCATTCTCTTGTAGATTTGTGTATTTGCTATGGATGGTTTCCCAACAGATGGCAATAAAGTGTCTAAGGGGAACCTATGGGCTAGTGGAAGCCCAGTTCATACAGAGGAGCTGGAAATCACCTTCGGACCACAGCCGGAAGACAGTGTGGAAGTGGGTGTGGGAGGAGGTAGTAATCTAGGAGGTCTTTTGGGAGGAGGTGGTTGGACAGGAAGTGGTTTGGGAAGAAAGGGATGAAGGAGGGCCCCACGTAGGCCCAGATTTTCCTGGCCTGAGCCTGCTTCCTCCACTGACTTCCTCTACCCCCCACCCGCTGGGCAGCCGAGGTCCAACTGCACAGTGGGCAGGGTGAGCAGGCCGAGATGGGGCAGCTGCGGGAGCAGCTTATCAGCGCTTTCCAGGAGCAGATGGACATGCGGAGACGCCTGCTGGAGCTGGAGAACCATGCCATGGAGGTCCAGATCGACACCTCCCGCCACCTGCTCACCATTGCCGGGTAAGCAGCCCCTGCTCCGGGGCTGTTCAGGTCCCACCCCGGGCCTGGGACAGTAGCCGCACACTATGCCCACTATGGTCTGACTCCCCTGTCTCCCTGGGGTGGGACGGCGGCAGCTGGGAGCACGAGAAGTCCCGCAGGGCGCTCAAATGGCGGGAGGAGCAGCGGAAGGAATCCTACACCAAGGATGACAGCGAGAAGGACTCGGACACGGGCGATGACCAGCCAGACACCCTGGAGCCCCCAGAGGTGGCCTCAGCCCGGGAGAGCATTGCCAGCCTGGTGGGGGAGCAGAAGAAGCTGCGGAAGCAGAAGGTGCCTGGGGCTGGGGGCAGGGGAATGGTTTTGGAGGCCCAAGCCAGAAGGGGCTGGGGGTGGGGTGCAGGGGGACTCAGACCTGGGAGCTCAGGCCTCAGATCCTCTGTGACCTTGCTAAATTCCTTCTTGTGCCTCGCTTACTCATCTATAAAATGGGAGTAGTCATGGTGCGGCCCTAGTGGGGTTGTAGGGGAGATTAAATCAATGCCTTTTGCATACCAAGGACTCAAAAAATGGTAGTCAGTATTTTAATTAGGGCTTTCCAGATAACAGGATCTTTTCCTTCTTCTGGAGCATACCCAAACCAAGGGCTTCGGGGCGCCATGATGAGCTCTGAGGGCATCAGATGGGCTGGGGTGGGGCAGATATCCATGGGGCGGATTCCAGGGGCAGGCTGTGGTCCGGGTGGCAAGAAGGTGGGCACAGAGGGGCCATTTCGGAGCAGCCCCTGGTTGCAAGGCCCAAGACACAGCTTCGAGGGTTAGCCTCAGAATGGGGAGCTCGGGGGCTGGAGGGGCGCGGACAGGCTCGGCGGAGGGCTTCGGGGTGGGGGGGGGACCAGCCCCCCTCGCACGCCCGCAGCCTGGCGCTGACCCCCAGCCGCCTCCAGCTAGCGCTGGAGCAGCGCTGCCGAGAGCTGCGCGCAAGGGGCCGGCGCCTGGAGGAGACGCTGCCGCGGCGCATCGGCTCCGAGGAGCAGCGCGAGGTGCTCAGCCTGCTGTGCCGCGTGCACGAGCTCGAGGTGGAGAACACCGAGATGCAGTCGCACGCGCTGCTCCGGGATGGCGCGCTCCGCCACCGCCGCGAGGAGCAGCACCGCAGCCTCTGCGACCAGATCATCCAAGGCCAGCGGCAGATCATCGACGGTAGGCCCCCCGCAGCCGAGCCACCCAGGGGCCCTCCTCGACCCGCGGAGGGTCCCAGGGCACGCGCTGAGCCCTGCCCCTTCCCCCCCGCAGACTACAACCTGGCCGTCCCGCAGCACCTGGAGGAGCTGTATGAAGTGTACCTGCGGGAGCTGGAGGAGGGCAGCCTGGAGCAGGCCACCATCATGGACCGGGTGGCCTCGAGGGCCCTGCAGGTGGGAGCGTGGGCAAGCCTGGGCCTGGGCCTGAGCACCTGTACTGATGGAGGGGCTGATGCCCTAGGCAATGCCTGCGGGGAGCTGGGGGGGATGGGACCAGGCTGGCCGGCGCCCCAGGGAGTCAGCTTCCCGTCCTTCTTACCCACCCGAGGAAGGCTCCCGTCACAGGGCATTCTTCTCTGGCACTTGTGTATCCCGTGTGAGCCAGAACACAAACCCACTGCTCTCCCCAAACTCCTAAGCCAGGCTACAGCCCTGGCCACCTTGTGTGCCTGTCACCCTGTGCTGTCCCCTGGTCCAGGACAAATCTTCTGACTGCCCTCCCCCCCCCCCCCGCCCCGCACCCTTCCCTCCCCAGGACAGCTCCTTGCCCAAAATTACCCCAGCAGGAACCACGCTGACACCGGAGTCTGAGCCGGAGAGTGTGAAGACGCTGAGCTCCGAAGTGCAGCGTCTGCAGAGCAGTGTCCTCCCTCCCCTCAGCACGGAGAGGTGAGGCCAGAGACCACCTCCAGCCAGTCCTGCCAGCCTGAGCCGCCACCTGCTCCGCCATGTCCCAGGGATGCCAACCCAGATGAGGGTTGCTTGGGGAAGATGGGGCAGGAATGAGAAAGGGAGGAGACGGCACGAGTCTGGAGCCAGGATGCCTGGCTTCTCCCTTCACACAAATAGCTCTCCCCTGGGGTGGGGCTGGGACCTCAGTGGGACCAGCCAGGTCAGTAGCCATCCATCCTCCTCTGCCAACCTCAGTGAAGCCAACCGCGTGTTTAAAGCCAGTCCCCGAGCCTGGCAGGTGAAGAGCTCCTCTGTGCCCACCCCACCCCCCATCCAGATCGGCGGCCTGGTGACCCAGGAGGTGAGCACTGAGCACCGCTTGCCCTGGGTTCCACTGCTGGGGGGTGAGAGCACAGGGTAGACACCCAGGGGTTGGGATGGAGCCTTCCCCAAATGGCCCTCACCCCTGAGGCCCCGCTGTCTCTGCTGAGTAAGACATGGGGTCTAGTGCTGGGTCTAATGCCTTTGTCTTTCAACCACTTCCCCCCGCAGGCCCCCGCTCAGGACAGCCTGGTCAGCCTGAGCAGCCGGATCAACTCTTCCCCTGACAGCAGTGAGAATCTGTCAGAGATCCCCTTGTCCTACAAAGGTGTGCCCCTGCCAGCCCTGTCAGCGTGAGCCCGGCATCATCTAAACTGTTCCGGGTCACCCAGTCCATGCCCTCCTGCACTGCTGAGTGCACCCACACCTTTGGTGCTATCCATTCTATAAAGAGACTCCAGTGCCCAGAGAGGATTAACCACCTGCTCAAGGACACACAGAGAGCTGAGGACACAATCAGAAGTCAGAATGGGGACCACATGACACTTAGGATCCTGTTCCCCCTTCCCACCCAGTAATAATTCTAAGAGCAAATACAGACGGCATCCCTACCCCCTAAGCCCATTTTCTCAATTAATCCTCACAATAACCCTATGGGGTTAGTTTCACCATTCCCAATTTACAGAGGAAGGTAAGGCTCAAAAACTTGCCCCAAGTTTCTTAAATAGCAGGCAAGCGGGAGGGCTGGAATTGGGACCCAGGCCTTCTGGCTCTGCTCATTTCCCTGCCTTGGCAGGAGAGTGGGTGTGGGAGGTAAGGGAGGGGGAGGAATATATGGTCTTGACTCCTACATTGGGTGCTCTACAGAGAAGAAGGAGATCCTTACCGGCACCAAGTGCATCTCGGTGAAGGCTGCTCGGCGGCGCTCGCGGGCTCTGGGCACCGAGGGGCGCCACCTGCTGGCACCTGCCGGGGAGCGCAGCAGCCTGTCTCTGCACTTGCCGACCAAGGCTGACAATTCGCAGCCACTGGGCCCTCTGGCCTGCAAGCGGCCGCCCAGCCCCACGCTGCAGCATGCTGCCAGTGAGGATAACCTGTCTAGCAGCACAGGCGAGGCCCCATCCCAGGCAGTCGGGCACGGGGGCGATGGCACCGGGCCCTGGATGCGTGGCCAGAAGAAAAGCCCAGGCAAGAAACGAGAAGAGTCACTGGAGGCCAAGAAGAGGAAGCGGCGGTCCCGTTCCTTTGAGGTCACGGGGCAAGGGGTGAGGCAGAAGACAGGGGATGGGGTGTCTGTGCTCCTTCATTATGGATGGGGGTCTGGGGGGGCTCCTGCACCACCCTCCATGCCTCTGTCCCCCAGGCTGGCATAGGGGGCACACAGGACTGGCATATAGGACAGATCCCTGTAGCAGATCCCATACAGCTCTGACTCACCTCACTGTTCTCCAACCAACACAGCTCTCCCGCCCCAAGACACACCTCCTGGGGCCCCGTCCTATGGAGAGCATCTCGGACCATAGGGTGCCATTGTGTGGACACCCAGCACCTGGTATCCGGCATCTGGGGAAGGTCATGCTGCCTTTGGCCAAGGTCAAACTCCCTCCAAGCCAGAGCACAGGTCAGTACCAGCAAGGGAGGGAATGGGAAGGGGGGGCCCTTGGCCAGCCCAGGGAGGAGGCATGTTGAGCTCCCTTCACCTAGGGCTACCCACTGCTGGAAACCGGGTTCTCAGAGAATATTCGTGGGACTGGCATCTTGGGGCTGTGCCCCTAGGGAGTTCAAGGCCACTGGGTGAACAGAGAGGGAGTGGGAGGAATTCCTAAACCCCTGCTCCTGGCCCTTCCCCTGTTGCAGGCCCTGGGGACTCCTCACCCCTCGCTGTTCCGTCCAACCCAGCTGGTATTTCCCGACGGGCTGCCCGTGGGCCCCGCCTGGCTCACAGCACAAGCACCCATGGCAAAGACATACGCTTCGGGCATACCTGAGGGGCCCTGCCTGGAACAGCCCTCCTGCCCCCAAGACTGGATGGGGTGTAGCAGAAAATGGGAGATGGAGGCTGGGCAGAGGGGGGTCATCTGCGAGCAGGAGCTCAGGATCTCAGAAGGCTGGGGTCCCTGAGACCCAGAAATTATGAGGGTGCCTGCCCAGCACCTCCATGCTTTCAGTGCCACTGGGGAAGGTAGGTGAACTCAGGAGGCATGGCCAGGATGACAGGACTTCCTGGCCTCCCAGCCCTGGATAGAACCCTGTTGCCAAAACCCTATAGATACCTGTGGCCGGACTCGGCCTTGGAGATGGGAGGGGGAAGGGAGCTGTTCATAGGACGGGGCCCCTGGGCCTACATCTGGGGCAAGGGCATCCCGGATGGTTGGGGAAGGAGCCAACAGTCACTTCACATCCTATGGTTGGGGCAGAGGAGGGAATCTGGTTTTGTTACTTGGCAGTGTAACAATAAAATCCCATTTGGGTCTTGATGGTTATGTTGGAAACTAGACCTTGTCTGGAATGTGGGGTGGCCAAGACTGATTAAGAGGCAAGCCGACGCCTTCCTCTTCCCTCCCCGACACCCCATCTCCCTCTGGTTACACTGAAGCAACCTACAAATACCTGGGGGAAAGGGGTTTTTCTCTAGACTGTCCCCAGGAAGGGTGGGCCCAGCAAGGTCTGTTCATGCCCCATCCCACCCGCCTTCACACCTGCCTGGGCTCCCTCCCATGGGAGGTCAGAGACTTGGGGTGGCTCAGACCATAAAAAGCCTAATTACCCGAATGGGGGTTGGAGGGTGATACCCTCTGGAAGTCAGGGCTCAGAAATTGCCCAGCTAAGTAAGCCTCTTGGCTTCAAGGTGGGAAAACTCCAGCAAGGGGTCCTGGAGTCCCCCCAGTTTTCCCAGGCTGGTGCATTAGGTTGCTCTTACCTGCCCTGTTCCATGTGGGGGTGGGGGACCCTCGGGAAAAGCTAATGAAAGATAAAGGACCCCCACACCTTTGGGACCCTCCTGGGACTGTTTCTACCTGGGAGCTGGGTGGTTCAATCATCCCCTCAGCTCTCTGAGCATCGGTTTATTCAACCAAGAGCGCGGCCTTCAAGACAGTGGCGAACTCAGCTCCTGAAACCGGGCACCTGCTCTACCACCCCTCACCTGGCCTCCACCCCAGCTCCAAGACCAATGGCACCTGGCCACCCAGGGGGCCAGTGTAGACACCTCCATTCGCCACCCCCCCCCCAGACCCTGGGGGGCCACCCATGCCAGCCCTCTGTTTCCCACTCCGGAGGCGTCCCCGCCCCGGCCCCGCTTGGCTACTTGGGGGTCCGGATGAGGGTGTGGTAGACGGGCTTGACGATGAGGTGCAGGTGCAGGGCGTTCTCCACCAGGTACTCGGAGTTGCGCCGCTGCAGGTCGGCGTGCGCCAGAAAGTCGCCCGCCTCCTCGCTGCTCTGGTGGAAGCTGTAGGCGTGGCGGACCAGCAGGCGGCCGTGCTGACGCGCCCCGACCAGCACGGTCTTCTGGAAGCTCACGCCCGCCGCGTCGCCGCCGCTGCTGGCCGGCGTGACCACCAGGCGCGGCCGGCCGTCCTCCGGGCGCGCGGCGGGCAGCGCGGTGCCCGCAGTGTCCGCGTAGACGGGCCGCAGGCTGACGGGCAGCCAGCGCGGCGAGAAGAGCACGTTCCACGTGACCCGGCGGCCCGCGTCGTGGCCGCTCGGGCCCAGCTGCGTCTGGAAGCTGGTGCTGCGGTCGTCGCGGGCCGGGTTGTTGATGACCCACGGGGCGCCCCAGGCGGGCGCGAGGTAGTTGCGGGGCAGGAAGGCGCTGCCGTTGACGTCGAAGAACTTGGCGAAGTGCAGCGGCGAGGCGGCGTGGAACTGGTAGGCCTGCAGGAGCAGGTCGGCCACCGCCTCGCCGTGGCGCGCCAGGGCCGCCGAGCGCGCCTGCAGCTGGAACAGCTGCGCCGGCGGGATCATGGGGTAGCGGATGGCCCGCAGCGCGCGCTCGGCCACGGCGGGGGGCGGCCGGGTGCGGCCCAGCCACGCCTCGAGCGCGTGGAACAGCTCCAGCTCGTCCTGCAGCACCAGGTCCGAGCGCGGCAGCAGCTGCGCCAGCAGCTCGGGGCTCACGGCGCCCCACTCTGCGCTCGCCGCCACGGCCGACAGGTTCCAGGCCAGGAACTGCAAGCAGCTCTGGCGCAGGGCCTCGTCCCCGGTGCTCACCGCGTAGTGGTACCAGCCCACCGCCGGGCCCGCGCCGCCCGCCAGGTGCGCGCGCATGTAGTCGGCCACGCCGCGCTGCAGGGAGGCCACGCCGTACTTGGTGGCCAGCCTGTGCAGGGGGATGGCCTGGGCCAGCAGCACGGTCAGCTCCCCGCAGTAGAGGTACCTGCGGGAGGGGCGCGCAGAGATGGGGCAGGGTCAGGGCGGGGCCCGCTCTGCCCCCACCCCACACACTCACACACCCCAAGGGGCGCCCGGCCTTGGGTGGAGAGCATTGTGGTCAGGGGTGCAAGCGGCGCAGTGGGCCCCGAGGCTTCCTGTCTTCGTCTCAAGGACCGTTTCTTGTGGGGACGTGGAAACAGCACGTAGTTACTGAGCATCTACTAGGCGCCGAGGTTTAGGCTACAAGACAAACGAGGCTCCTGCCATTGTGGGCTTTATAACCCCGGCCTCAGATCCATACCGTACTTGCAAGTGGGCAAGTCATTTAACTGCACTGAACCTTATACCAATCATCGGAGAAAGGGGGTACCAAGGTCACTGTGACAGCTGGGGGAGAGTGAAGTGGACTTGCTAGGAAGCAGGCCATCGAAACAGGTTAATTCCTTCCACCCTCCTCCCCTTCTCGCCAGCTCATCTTTCTCACTGGATCTTTTCTATTGTGGGTCTTGCTCACTCACTCCCTGTCCCCATCTGCTCCCATCCCTCGGCTCACCCTTCCTGCCAGGCCCCTACGGGCACACGCTCCATGGGAGTGTGGCAGGAGCTGCCCATAGCTGCACCAACACCCAGGTCTCCCCTTTCCCCTGCATTTTAGCCCCACTATTTGCTTCTGGGAATAAAGATGGTTCTCGGCCTCCCTTAGAGTGGGCATGGCCATGTGACTAAATTCTAGCCAATCAGATGTCAGCAGAGGCACCGGATGGGGTTGGGGGAAGGCTGCTTTGATAGATCTGACTCCTGGGGAGAAGACCCTGTGCCCTTCTGTGTTAACCCTCTTCCTACTGCCTGGTATTCTGCAGCCATCTTGTCTACGCCATTAAAACAGGGGCGCCTGGGTGGCTCAGTCAGCTAAGCGTCTGCCTTCGGCTCAGGTCACGATCCCAGGGTCCTGGGATGGAGCCCATGTCCTGCTCCCTGCTCAGTGGGGAGCCTGCTTCTCTTTCTGCCCCTCCCTCCGGCTCTGCTCTCTCTCAAATAAACATATAAAAATCTTTAATAAACAAATAAACTGTGAAAACCGGGTTCCTCTCTCCAACAATAGTGTGAACGGTGCCCCAGGCGGTGGGCCGGGAGCAGGGGATGGGAGAGAGAGCTGCCTTACTCCCCCCAGGCCCGGCGGCTCAGAAACCTGGCCAGACACTAAAGCCACATGGAGGCTTTAAAATAAAAAATCACTGCTGGGCCCAACCCCAGACCCGAAGCGGACGATCCAGAGCGGGGTTCAGGAATCTGCAGTTTTGCAAAGCCCTCAAGACCAGGTCTGGAAACAGAGCTTGCGGGCAAGGGCAGGAGTCACGCGAGAGGGCAGCGGGAGAAGGGATGAGTATCAGGCGGTGGCGCCTTCATCCTGATGACCTGGGTGGGTGGAGGGAGGGACACCGTGTCCTCTGAGGCGCCAGCGCTTCTGGGAGCCTGGGAGCCGAGGAGCCAGGGCCTGGGAAAGGGAGGGAGGCGCCCCCTAATCCTTGCCCACCTGATGAACTTGTCGAAGACGGCAGCGCAGTCCCGGGGCTCCTGCAGCGCCACCTCGCTCTGGTTCCTCAGCAGCTCCCGGAACAGCTCGCTGTGCAGGCCGAGCAGCAGGCGGTGCGTGTGGAAGACGCGGACCTCGTCGGTGCCCGCCGCCTGCACCCGCAGAACCACGTCGCTGGCGTTGCCCTGCCTTAGCAGCTCCTGCAAGCGCTGGAGCAGCGTCTGGGAGTGGTTGATGGGGGTGCCCGTGGCCTCGCCGCCCACATCGGCTCTCTGAGCTGCAGCAGGAGGGAACGCGGCACGGCTGAGAAGGCCCCCTGGGCCCGGGGCGGGGGTGCCAGCCAGGGGTGCGGAGGGACCAGCTGGAGACGCGTGCACTTGGGTGCGGGCGGACGCCGCGTGCATTCCTGTGTGTGCCCGTGGAGCACGCAGATGCATGCGTGTATGTGTGTGTGTGTGTGTGCGCGCGCGTGCATGCACAAGCACTTCCCGGGTGGGGAAGCTTGTCAGCCTGACCCTGAGCAGGCCCCCGAGAGGATGCTCTTGCAAGGGGGCTAGATTCCTGGCGAGGAGAGATCATGAACCAGTGTGGGACAGAATGCCCCAGAACCGGTGTCCATGACGCCAGAGAGCCAGGCAAGGGTTGAGGCACCCCACCCCTCTCACCTTCTGAGACAAGCACCAACCAGCTCCTTTGACGGGCATTAAGTGCACAAATAAGCACTCTAGTTTGGGACTGTGACGAATAAGGGAAGTGAGAGTCAGGATAGGGCTACTTGAGGGGCAGAAATCAGGGATGGCTCCCTGAGGAAGTGACGAGAAGGAGCCAGCCAGAGGACAGGCGCCAGCCCTTGAAAAGGATGGACTGGCGGTGCTGGGAGCAGCGAGAGGGTCAGGGGGGCCAGAGCACTGAGTGGGAGGGGCAAGGCCGAGCGTGAGAAGAGGGCTGCGGGCAGGAGGAGAAGCTGTTTCCTGGCCCAACTGCCCTCCTGGGTCCTGACCTCTGAGACTGAAGTCCACTGGCAGCAGGTGGCTGGTGGGGGACCAGAGAAAACACAGAGGGTGAGCTGGTGCTGGAAGGGGACTCTCAGGGCACCTGTGTGTCGAGCCTGCCAGGCTGGCCACCCTGGGCCCTTCTCTCGTGTTTCCAGGGAATGCCGTGAGGGTCAGATGGGGACATGCACTCTGTTACAGAAAACTCAGGGACCGAAAAGGCTGCCAACAGCTTCCCCAAACAGAGAACAGTGTGAGGAGCCTCGGAGGGAGACAAGGTGGGTGTCTGAGAGCAAACCACGAGCACCTGCCCCGACGCGCACACGCACACACACACACACGCACGCACGCACAGGCCATGTGGACTACCAGAGAGAAGGCTCACACGAGAGCAGAGCATCTGTGTATAAGAGACAGGGAGACTGAGGGAGAAGGGGAGGGTGAGAGGTGGGTGGGCAGTTAATTTCCCAGCCCTCCCCTCCCGAAGCTGTCACTTGACGGGTGGCATTCCACCCGGCTGCCGCGGCCTGGGTGCCTGGGCCCACCTGTCTGGGACAATGGACAATAGACGGTAGAAAGGTCTTGTCTGTAAGAGCCCCGCCTGCCTCCCCAGCCCTTCCTCCAGGCAGGCGGCCCTCCTCCGTGGAGCTGGACACCGCCCCCTCCCGGCCTCGTGCAGCTAGGGCCGAAAGGTCCTGCCTCTCTCCCCTGCCCTCCACCCCCACCCCACCCACTGCCCACTCACCTGCTCGAGTGGCCAGCCCCACCAAGGTCAGGATGGCCCAGAAGCTGGCCCAGGACCCAGGCTTGGCAGAGCCCAAGCGAGGCATCTTTGTGCCCCGCCCCTGAGCTCCCTGGAGGGACAGTGAAGCCCAGACCACTGTGCTCACATCCCTCCTCCTTATATAGGATTCAGCACAAGGGGATGGCACCCCCCCTTCCCGGCCAGCTTCCCTCCCCCCACCCTGCCTCTGCTGAGGATTGGTGGAAACTGGCCCCAGCTGTTGCCCAGGCAACCACTTAAGCCAGAGAGTGGCAGCCTGGGGCTATTGTGCTGCCCGCAGGCCCCCGAGGGGGACAGATCCGGCACCCTCCCCCACGTCTTCCACCACCCAGCAGAACTAGTCGTTTCTCTCCTGGGAGGATTTAGGCTCTCCACAGGGCAGGCCAGGGACTCCAGGACCTCTGGCAGCTGCTGGCCCAGAGGGTCCCCAGTCCCCAGCCCCAGCCCCCTGGCCCAGTGTCCGTCCTGGCACAGAGCGCTCTTGGCAGCATCTTGGCTAAAGTGCGATGGTGAGCAGGCTACAAAGGAAGGGTCTGGAAGAGGGGAGAGGAGGAGCAGCTCAGGCCCCCATCCCTCCCCTTCTTCCATTTTGGGGTGGGCTAGCTCTTCAGAGAGCAGGGCAAGGGTCTCGAATAGGGGCCCATGGGACAACTGGTATCATTTCCTCTTCCCTGTCGAGCATGTTCCTGGCCTGCTCTGGGGAGGGTGATGGGCCTTTAGGGAGGTCCCCTGGGGACTATGACCATCATCCCCCAGGATCAAGGTGAACCAAGATGGCAGGGCTGGGCCCGGAGCAGTTACACACCGCACCGTGCCCCTCTGCGTGGGAGGCCCTCTGCCCAGAGCAGGGCTGGCCCCCTTGCAAGAGGCTGGCCCTCAGCAGACAGCCCACCGCCCCTGCCCAACCAGCACAAATCTGGGCTCGGGGACTGGAGATGCTGAAGTGGGCACCTGGCTGCCCTGTCGCTTCCTTTAACTCGCCTTCCTGAATGCCTCAGGTCTCTAGGCTTACCTCTTGGAAGGCTTCTTTTACCAGCTTCTAACTTCCAGATGTAATGTTCCCCTTCCCAGAGTTCCAAGGAGACACACAGCAGACCCGGCATCCCGCCTCAACTGTAGGAGAAATCGAGGCAGAGAGCTAGGTCACAGTCTCAGTTGGGTCAGTGCGGAGGAGTGTTCTTCTAAATCCAAATGAATAGAGAGAGGAGGGTGGGGTCTAGAGCCCAAGGGGAGTGGGTGGGTCCGTGTGTTCTGCTGAGGCCTCACCTTTTTGGGGAGCAAGTGGGGCCTGGCCCAGCTCTTCCTGGGAAGGACTCTGCTTTAAGCTCGACGAACCGATGGACTGAGAGATCCAGCTCCGTTTCCCCCGAGGCTGGGTCCTTGACTGGGGATGGAGCCTGCCCTCCCTTGCTCTCTGGGTCCCAGGCACGAGCTCCATGCATTGATTTCTGCTGCTCTGGGCTCGCACAGACACACCACAGCTCCACCCCCTCTCCAGAGCTGCAGAGAGAGCAAGAATTGGGTCTGGCACCTGCCTCGTCCGGGTTGGCAGAGACGGAGCAATCCAGCGCAGCGGAAACCCCTCCCGGGTGCCCTGACCTTCACGCCTGGCTCCCCTCGTCCAGATCCACCATCCCTTGGCTGCCTGCCTGCCCTTCCCATGGACTGTACCACCTCCCCGGCCCGGACCAGCAAGACAGAGCCTCAGTGTGATGGGGTTCCGGGCCTCCGAGAGCACCCCTGTTTCCATGTGCAATCCTTTTCAGGAGGAGCGTTATCTGATGATAAAGAGACGTTGGTAAGAGAACCCACTTACTCAGAAACCCGGCTTTCCGTAAACTCTTTTCTTAACTCCAGCCTCCTTGGGGCTGTATCTGCTTTTCTAGAAGGTAGAGTCCATCTGTGTTGGAATCTCCCGTGCTCTACTTAGAAGCCAGGACACCAGTATTTTCTAAGCACGCTGGGTGATTGTCATGTACGCACAAGCTAAGATTTACCCCCCGGAGTAAGATGGATGCCATTCCGAGTGTGCAGGGATCGGGAGGACCCAGATGACCAAGAAGACTCGGAAGGGTCGCCTCTGACCCCCCCATCTCTGAGAGGCCCCACCTCCTACAATTGCTAACTTCATTGTCCCTGAACCTCCTCTAACGATTTAGAAGCTGACTTTCCAGAAATAGGCATTCTCTTTTCTCGGTTTCTTAGTCTGAGAGTTGTTGGAGTGCGTGCATGTGTGTGTGTGGTGTGTGTGTGTGTGTGTGTGTGTGTGTGTATGCACATACGTGCATGAGTGTCGTGTGCGAGAGTCTTGGAGCAGGAGAGAGAAAGGAGGGCATTTGCCCTGCACGGCCGTTGAGATAGAGGATCTGAGACACTCCATTTTATTTTGCCCTGTGGATCTGGAAGCTCCATCATTCCTTGAGAGCAAGTCTGATGAGCTCACAAGCTAGAACAATTCCCAGAGAGGAGTGCTACTTCCTGCCTGAGACAAAGAGTGTTTATAACCTAAGTGACTTGTCTGAGCTCTCACGGCAGCCAGGATTCAAATGCCACTTTTCTGCTTGACTTTCTTCCCATGACCCCACACTGGGTCCCTACATGGGAAGCTATTTCAGACAGATACGATCCCCACTGGGCAAGGAATCTCTAGTGCTGTAAAAGCCACTGAAAATTCTTGCAGGCTTGGGGCAGGATAGTTTTCTGTATCTGCAGAATGGGTGATGAGACGCTGGATGGGGGTAATAACCACCCCAGAGTGGTGGGTCCCCAGACCCAGCCCTACCTAGAGTGTGGACTCCCTTAGATCTGTAACATCTCCCTTCCTGAGCGAGGGTGCCTTCAGACGCTTAGATTGGGGAATAGGGGATCCTGAGTTTAGGTTCCAGGCCAGTGTACTCAGGGGGGGGCACACTAATAATAAACAAGAAGGAATCTTTCCCTGAAGGAAGTCACAGGCTACTGGGAGCTTCCAGGAAGCCAGGCTGCGCCGTCACAGTGGCAGATCCACTCTCCTGCCCCGGCACCCGCTACGGTGATATCCACCCCCCACAGCAATGCCCCTCCCTATCTGAGTGTTCTGTCTGACCCACATCCCCTTCCTCCCTAAAGCCTGAGCTCACAGTGGCCTCTTCCTGCCTGTGCATCTGTTCTTCGGGGGCAGGTTGTGTGAGGGGGTGACAAGTGAACAGCTCTGGGGTTCAAATTCCCATGCCACAGGGTGGCTCTGCGGCCCTAGCCTGGTTGCTGAAATTCTCTGAGCTTCCGTCCCCTCTTGTGTGAAATGGAGGTCACCAGAGTTAGCTTGTGGAGCTGCCTTGAGGGTGACAAGTGTAGGAACAAGAGTAAGAGCTCAGGAAATGTTGCCGGAGCCCCTCACACATGCTTGGTCTTTTCAACCTGACTGTAAGCAGCTCCTCGTTGCCCCATAGCCTCGTGGTGCAGGGAGGTGGTGCCCTCAGAAGCAGAATTATCTGTGCTTCTTGCATTCTCTGGGGCTGGGGTCCTGGAACACGGCCTGGGGATCTGAGTGGGTCGTGCCTGTTCTGGTCCTGCTCTACCACCCAGAGGACCTGGCCAAAGCCCGTGGACTCCCTGGAGGCCTGCAGGGTCAGAACACGGCCACCAGGGGGCAGCAAGTCCTCTGTGATAGCCCAGGTGGGTGTGAAGGTGGGAGTGGGGCTGAGGGTCCAGGTAGCCCCAGCCCCAGATGTGGGATCTATCTTAGGGAGCCCAGAAGCCAGCTCTGTTACATGCCCAGAGATGGGCATGGGAAGTGATTCCAGGCTGGACCTCGGCTCTCCTCCGGAGTCAGGCCACACGTTTGTCCCTGGTGCCCACTGTGGGCTGCACTGGTCACGTCCCCAAGGGGGTGGGGGGAGCCAGTGGGCACAGATTCCAGTCTCTCCAGAGTGCCCACTGCACCTGCAGCTGTTTATCTGCCAGTGACTAATATTCCCGGGGGGATGGTCCATTTCACCAAGGCTAGGAAAACAACAGCTCGTGGGGCCACTGGGTCTTCGATTCCCAGAGCTGCTGGTGGCCTGGTCAGGCTTGTCCGGGTGGTCACTGCCACCACTGCGCACGGCTGCCTGCCTTCCACCCCCACAGCCCCCCGGGGAGCCTCCTTGTCCCACTGCCTGCCGCCGCTGCTTTCAAACCTGGCCCATGCGGCCTCCCTCTAGATGTGAGCCCTGCCCATGGCGGCCTCACCCCTGCCCTGCACTGGTTACCCCCTACTCCCCTTATGCCCTCCTGTCTGACGCCACAGATGGGATCCTTCTGCCTTGTCCAGAAGTCCTCATCCTCAGGATGTAAATGCCCTGGCTGAGCCCAGACCAGTCCCCAGAGTGCCCTGGAGCACAACGCAGCCTATCCACAGCCCCAGTCCAGTCCCCTCCTCCAGGCCTCCCTCTGGGCCTGACCCCTGCCTGTGCAGCCTCGGGGGATCCTGGTTTGCTCCAGGCAGCATCCACTGTGGAGATTCATTCCCCTGAGCCTCGGCCCCACCCTTTCCTTCCTCCTCCTCCCTCCTCCCACCACCCCACCTCTCTGCACTGACCGGCTCAGGCTCAGTCTCGACCGGCTCAGTCTCGACCGGCTCAGTCTCAGTGCTGCGGGAAGAATCGTAGGGCAAACCAACCCTTGGAGAGCTGGTGATGCTGGGAGGGAGCTGCAGGGACTCCCAGAAAAGCCACGAGGTGACCTAGGACTCAGGACCCAGGAGCATGACGCTTGAGGGGCGGGAGGCAGGTAAAGTATCCAGAACAAGGTGGGAGGGGAGAGGACAGTGGCAGGCAGGTGAGGGACAGGCGAGGAATCCAGAATTTTGAAGCTGATCACCAGTGAGAGGTGGGCGGGGAAACTAGGCTTAGCTGGGGTGGGGGAGGGGGACAACATGCGGGGGGGGGGGGGGGGGGGGGGGGGGGGGGGGGGGGGGGGCTTCAGCAGGAAATCAAAAGCTGGACCCTGAAACCTAAAGATCTAAAGTGTGGGCTGAGGGGTGCCTGGGTGGCTCAGTTGCTAAGTGTCTGCCTTTAGCTCAGGTCATGGTCCCAGGGTCCTGGGATCGAGCCCCGCATCGGGCTCCCTGAGCCTACTTCTCCCTCTCCCACCCCCCCACCCCGCTTGTGTTCCCTCTCTCGCTGTGTCTCTCTGTCAAATAAATAAATAAAATCTTTAAAAAAAAATAAATAAAATAAAGTGTGGGCTGAGAGGAGCAAGGACCAGAGTATGTGGTCACCTTACTTCTCTGGACTCAGTTTCCCCATCTGAAAACCAGGGCCATCCCAGCTCCAGTAGTGCTAACCTTAGAAAGAGGGCTGCTCTTTAGGGAAGAAGAGCAGGAAACCTAGTAGTGTCACCCCTTAGAGACGAGTTGGCTGTTGAGTAGAGCCGAGGGGCTCCTGTGAAGCACCGGGGGTGAGAATCACCCAGGCTGCTCGCTAAAAACACAGCTGCCCAAGCCCCACTCCGGACCCCGGCTCAGACTGCCTGCGGCGAGGCCCAGGAATCTGCATGCTCAAATGGGCGCCCCCCCCAGCCCCCTGACTATGCCATCCAGCCTGTTTCAGGGCCCTGCCTTCCAGGCAGAAGATGCACCTCGAGCAATGCAATGGAGAAATAGTGTCCATGGCAGCAAGAAATGCCACGGAGGACTTCTTCCCTTTAATGGGGGAGTCAGGGGTGGGGTGGGGTGGACCTGGCAATGGGGATTGCCATTTGCTGGGCCTGACCAGGGGATGTGCAGAGAATAGGGGGGAATAATGATCTCAGGGGCAGGGGCAGGCTGGAGAGAGACCTAAAACTCTAACCCGACCCTTGCTTCCTCCCTAGATGGTCCACCACGAGCGACCCTGATGCCCACAGCCAACGGCAGTGGGCCAAGCCAGGAGTTGGAAGGCCATTGGCCAGAAATCCCAGAGCGGTCCCCGTGTGTGGCTGGTGTCATCCCTGTCATCTACTACAGCATCCTGCTGGGCCTGGGGCTGCCTGGTGAGTGGGAAGCTGGGGTCTGGGAGTTGGGGATAGGCGGAAATGGGGGTCCTCCTTCGATGGGTGCCCCTGAGACCCAGAATCTTAGACTCCAGGACACTCTTTGACTTTATAGGGTGATCTGGGTCATTGGGGAGCAAAGCATCGTGGGGAGTAAAAGTGAGGGGCCAGGATTTGGGGTGCTCATGGCTAAAGCCAAGGTTTCACCAAAAGGGACAGCCCCCTCCACCCCCCTGGCAGTGGGCACTGTGCTAGGCTAAGTTCATGTAGGACTGCCTTCAGCTCGGTTGAAATCTTCCGCTACGGTCCACTGCTTCTGAGAGCAGCAGAGCTAGGGGACAGGTGGGGAAGTGGAGGCAGGAAAGGACAGATGGTCTCAGCCTTGGGGAATTACCCACCCCTGCCCGTGTGTAGGGCCTTGCCCCCGGGTGAAGTCAATGGCCTGTGGTGGACGGATGGACAGGGCAGGGCTGACCTGGTTAGTCTCCCTGATAAAGTGAGCTTTAAGAAGGGTCTGGAAAGAGGAAAAGAGAAGCCAGGGAGAGGAGAGGGATGAAGAGAAGACCTTGGAAACATAGTCTAAGCAGCCCTTCTAATGCCTCTGCCCTCTGTGACCTCTGTCGCCATCAGTCAACCTCCTGACCACAGTGGCCTTGACCCGGCTGGCCACCAGAACCAGGAAGCCGTCCTACTATTACCTTCTGGCTCTCACGGCCTCGGATATCGTCACCCAGGTGGTCATCGTGTTCGTGGGTTTCCTCCTGCAGGGGGCCATGCTGGCCCGGCAGGTGCCCCAGGCTGTGGTGCGCTCAGCTAACATCCTGGAGTTTGCCACCAACCATGCCTCAGTCTGGATTGCTGTCCTGCTCACAGTGGACCGCTACAGCGCCCTGTGCCACCCGCTGCGTCACCGGGCCGCCTCGTCCCCAGGCCGGACCCGCCGGGCCATCGCCACTGTCCTCGGCGCCGCCCTGTTGACGGGCATCCCCTTCTACTGGTGGCTGGATGTGTGGAGGGACGCGGACCCCCCCAGCATGCTGGACGAGGTCCTCAAGTGGGCTCACTGCCTCACGGTCTATTTTATCCCTTGTGGCATCTTCCTGGTCACCAACTTGGCCATTGTCTGCCGGCTGCGGAGGAAGAGCCAGAGTGGGCTGCGGCCCCGGGTGGGCAAGAGTACAGCCATCCTCCTGGGCGTCACCACCCTCTTCGCCCTCCTTTGGGCACCCCGGATCTTTGTCATGCTCTACCACCTGTATGTGGCCCCCGTCCACCGCGACTGGAGGGTCCACCTGGCCTTGGACGTGGCCAACATGGCCGCCATGCTCACCACGGCAGTCAACTTTGGCCTCTACTGCTTTGTCAGCAAGACTTTCCGGGCCACCATCCGAGAGGTCGTCCACGATGCCCACCTGCCCTGCACGCTGGGGTCACGGCCAGAGGGTACGGTGGTGGACCCTGCGCTAAAGCCTCCAGGACTTCCCAAAGGGGCAGAACGGTAGAGGCAGGGCCCAGCCAGGGTGCTTGGGGGCGGCTCGGGGCCGGACTTACTGCTGCCTTTGTGGTGTGCCCGCAAGACTTTATCAACACCCTACTTCGCCATCTGAGGGTGGGGCGGGGAAGGCTCCTTCCTGTGGGGGCGGCTCCCCAGGTGCGGGGGCGTCCAATTTATCCAACTCTCACATTAGCTTCACCAGCAGTTCCGACTTCCTGGCCCAAGGAGAGGGCTCTGCGAGGCACAGGCTAATAAAGTCAGCGGCTCCGGGCATTCCTCTGGGGGGGACATTTCACCTGGCACGTTATGAAGGCTGGATTAACGTGGGTTGGATGAATGAATGAAAGGCAAGATGGATGGGTGGATGGATGAATGGATGGGTGGACAGAGGGATAGGAATTATCTCCAGCCACCACCCCGCCCCCAGTCCCCCAGAGCCTACCTCTCACTCCCTGAGTCATCACTTCTCTGGCTTCCAGTGGCAAGGCCAGGATGAAAGGAAGCCATCAGTAGGATCTCAGGTATATTCGAGGCTGGGGGAAGCCATGAGTAAGGGGAGGGGGGCTTCTTGGGAAAAGGGGTGATCTTAAAGCAGATTAGGTGTCCCAGCCCTGGGGAGACACCACCCCTTGAGTCTCAAGCATCCTGCTTCCATTCCAGTTAACTCCCTGCCCTGAGGCCAGGTTCAGGGACCCAGAATAGCCCTAGGGTTTTCATTGTTGCCGCTGAGGAGACAGGAAGTGCCTCTCAGCCCTGGACTGGGGGGGGGGGGGGGGGGGGGGAGATGGGAAGGGAGGACTCAGCCCACTCCACTTGGGGGAGGGCCTCTTTCTCCACCACAGAAAGGAAGGCCCAGCAGATCAGGTCCCCGGGGCTCTGCCCGGCCCCTCCCAGCCTCTCCTGGGCCCCTCTCTCCGCCAGGGTGCCAGCCCAGAGAGGCAGCTGGGAGAGATTAGCAGATGGACCTCCCACCTGCTCTGGGCTTTGGGTAAACACATTAGCCGCCGCTTTCTGCTTCCCAGTCAGTCAGGCTGAGCTGACCTTTCCCCCTGACTGGGAGGTCCAGGCCGGGGCCCACCAGCACCCAACCCCTTAGTGGGATGGCCTAGCAGAAAGAGCCAGAAATGCACGGGGCACACCGTCAGTGCAAAATAAATGCTCGGCTTTCTTCTTCTCCCCAGAACAGGGGTGTCCAGGAGGGGACTTTCAGCCATACCCAAAAGGGGAAAAGGCAGGCCCTCCATCCTTTATCCGTAATTCTAAACTTTATCCGTAATTCTAAAGAGCTCTGAAAACCAAAACATTTGTCCCAGGTTTGCCACGGTCACATTTAGTGGCAAAACCTGACCCGACCTGAGGCAGGACGAGGGAGTGTGGACACAGTGGTTCCCTGCCGACTCTCTGCGGGCGTGGCTGCTGGAACCAAGATCGAGCGCGTGGGACAGGCCATGCGTGACCCTTCTCTGTTCTGAAAAGTTCTGAATTCTGGGACCCATCTGGTCCCAAGTTCAGAGAGAGGAAGGGGGACCCCCAGGCACCACCACTGCTGGTGGTGCGGGGTCCAGGCTGACCCTGAGTGTGCCGGGGGCGCAGAGCGTCCCCCCATGTGCACATGGATGCGCCCGTGGGCAGGAGTGGATGCGCCGGGGCTTCCTACCTTGCTTAAGGAGGAGGGCATGCAAGGACAGGTATCCCGGGGAAGAGCAGGCCCTATAGGCAATGCTTCCCAGCCCACTGGAGGGGCCAAGTCTGCCCTACAGAGGGAGGCACTGGGAAGAAATTGGCTTTCTGATGCAGAACCAAATGGAACACCATGGAGGAGAGACCTTCTTCCCACTCTAAGAAACCTCCGAGAGCCCTCCAGTATCAGAAAAGAGCATTGTCGTGGAAGGCGGTACCTGGCCAGTGGGCTGTCCTCGAGAAGACCCATTCACTCACCGGTTCCTGAGCACTGGCGAAACCAAGAACTTCCAGAAACAGGTGGGGAGGCTCCGTGGAGGCAGATAGGGCTTTGTACGGGTAGGGGCGTGGAGCCACCAGAACCAGGGTGTTAATATAAATGTGACCTCACGCGGACCCACAGGCTGGAGCGACATCAGTTTTTCCAAACAACCCTGTGTCCTGAGTATAGTCACCATTTTACACCAGGGACACGGGAGCCTAAAGAGGTGACATGCTGAGCACATGGCCTTCCGCTGGTGAGGAGTGAGTCTGCCGGATCCTGCTCCTCCGAGTGCCTCTCAGGGGCTCTCAGGGGCAGCAGATTGGGGGAAGAGGCGCTTCGGGGATGCTTTGTGTCACTTACAACTTTTTGGTCCTGGACTTACTAGATTCGGAAACCACGATCATCGTTTCCCAATAAGATGGATTGAGCAACTTCATTTTTTATTATTATTATGTTAATCACCATACATTACATCATTAGTTTTGATGTAGTGTTCCATGGAGCAACAGTTCATTTAAAAGTCTTTGTAACCTTTAACAAAATGAAGAGCTCATCGCTTTGATAAGCAGATCACTGACGTGCAAAGTATTATTAAAACTGCTCCTGCAGCTGCCTTCGTGCATTTTTATTATTAACTCTCAACGGCTTCGGGAAGGAGGACAAGACTGCGGTGGCGGTGGCGTGGCTCACCCTTCTCTCCTTGGCCAGCCCATCCGCAGAGCCTACTACAGATGGCCTCAGTTCCACACTGAGCGTAGTTTTTAGTTCAGAAGAGTTTTCCTTATGTTCCGACTCCTGATTGGGATGCTGGCCCCCCTTTTCCCTTGTGCTCGGGCAGGAGAGCAAATGTGCTGTTGGCCAGGCTTCCCGGGTCCCCTCTGTCAAGTCCACCGTCCCCAGAGCGTCTCCAGTTGGGGCTCAGAGGCTCGCCCGGCTTTCCAGTATTGCCCGCGCTTCCCTGCTTCCTGCAGCCACGTCCTGCGTTCTCCCAAGTGGGGGTCAGCACTCGGGGCTTCCAGAGCGTGCTCACCGCCCCCCACCCCCCGCCCCGGCCCTGGTGCCGCCTCTGCTGGTTTACTTCCAGCTCCGTCCAGCTTTCCCCTTGAGGGGCTCCACCGCTCTTTCCCCTTTTTCTTTTTGTCCACAAAAAGGGACACACGGGTTGGGTAAAAGGGGCCCACGGCTGTCCTCGTCCTGCTGGGGTGGGGAGTGGGAGCGGGCAAGATGGGGACAAAGGGAAAGGCTTCTAGGAGGACCTGCTGTTTTCAGCAACCACGCTGGGGAGGGGTCCGTCCCCCACCCACCCTGAGCAGGACTTACTGAATTAAACATTGAGCCCTTTGGTCAGCCAGATGATAGATGTGGTGGCAGGGACAATGGGACGGTCTTTGACACGGGAGTCTTGGGGCTCTTGGCCTTCCCCACACCCACCTCCTTTGTCAACCATGAAGCTTGAGCTCCCCAGAGGGTCTTGGGGCCCACCCCCTCTTTTTGCCTGTGGCTATGGGCTCAGACAGCAGGGGGCGCTGCAGGACTGGCAGCACAGAAACCGACTGGCAGGGCTTTAAGCCAGATTTGTAGAAAGATCCAAGATACTGCAGAGAGTGTGCTTGCCCTGGGGCCCCCAGCCAGCCTGGGGAGTGGCTGGGTGGGAGGGATCAGCCATTCTCCCTGTCACTCTCCTCCACCCTGAAGCCGAGCCAGCTGCCACGTTGGGGTTGGTGAGCCCAGAGGGCCCACTGGTCACTGCAGTTTTCCCAGATCATTCTGGTGGTTGGAATGGTTTCCTGTGCGTGTCACTGTGTAAAGGGCCCTTTCATTGGCCTCCTCCCTCCACCCATGGCAGGGTCCAGCCAGCCCCTCCCACTGGCCTCCCAGTCAGGGGAACTGCCTTCCCCATGGTGGGGAGCTTGCCCCGCGATCAGTGCCTCTGGGGTCCCCGCTCACCCCACCGTAGTCCAGCTCCACCTGGCCCCACCCCCTGGCCAGAGGGTCCTGGCCATGGCAGCCACTTGGGCATCCAAGGGAGTTTGAGCCTTGGCAGCGGCCCCACATGACAAAGATGGAGGGAAAGGGGCCGGGGAGGTGTGGAAGGAGGGAGAATGCCAAACCCTGCAGTGAGTCATGAGCAGAGGTGGGACCCAGGGTGGTTGGAACCTTCCCTGGAGCCCGCTGAGTTCCTCCTTCTGATCACAAAGCAGGAGGGAGTGTCTTTTGCCCGCCCCACCCCTGCCAGCCCTACTGACCTCACCAGCCTGCAGCCCCCCATTCCTAGCTAGGACGGCCTGGGGGGCCTCTGGGAGCATGGGTAGCAGGCCTAGGCTGGGGCTGCCATGCTGGGGCGCTCGCCCACCGTTTAGGGAAGAAGGGAAGGTGGAGGCTGATCCAGGGCCAGCCAACCTTGACTCCCACATGAGACTCCCACCGCCTCCTGTTGGAGGCTCCTCCCAGGCCTCCACACCTCTGTCCAAGTAGCCTGGAAAGGGGACCTCCCCCCCCCCCGCCCCCTGCCCGGAAGAAGGTAGGCCGCTTGCCTGGCACTCCCTCACCTTCTCTGTAAAAAGAGAGCTAAGTGGGTTAGAGCTTGACTTAGGCCCAGGCCACCATGAGGTTTGAGCAAGGGAGCCCCACCTGCCCTCCTACTGGGCAGGAGTGTTGCTGGGGGCCAGGGGCATGAGGGCACAGCTGGCCTCTTACCCACAGTTTCCCCCCTCCAATGCCCTGGAGTCCTGACCCCAAGACCCCATCCCTCTGGCCTGCTGTGAGGGGCCGGTCCACCTGCCCTCCTGCTCAGCCTGGGCAGAGGCTCCTTGGGCACCGCCCCCCCCTTGGCTGCCCTCTGGTGGCTGCTGGAGGTGAAAGAGTTAACTGGTCTGTTGCGTTTCCTTCCCGGACTCGCCTAGATGTATATTTAGCAGGCCCAGCTAAAGCTAGGAATGCCAAGATGCCCTGGCACGGCAGCCCCTGATTCGCCACAACACCCCTCGGAGGCTGGGGGGAGGGCAGTGCGGTGGGAGGAGGGGGGCGGGCGCCATGGGGGTGGGATGGTGGAAGGGGAGAGGGTCCACTGGACGACGGGGGCAGGGATGTGCGAGTGGGCTTGGAAGGAAGGCTGTGGTCTCACGGGGCATCCAGGCCCAGGTGGGGAGGAGGGGAGGGTGTTGCTCTTTTTCTGTGGGAGAAGGACCCGGGTGACCCAGTCTCCCAGGGACGTGGGAGGATTGCTGGAGAACAGGTCTGGGATCAGAGGGCTTCCCGGTGAGGGGCGATGGAACAGGGCTGCAGGGAGAGAGCTCCTTCGACCACCTGCTGAAATGGTCCCAGGCCTGGGGAAGTGGGAACTGAGTATCTGCCCCAGAGTACATCCTGGTTTGGGTGCCCCTCCCCACTCCCACCCCCACCCCACCCCCACCCCGCCCCGGCTGGCTGGAGGTGGCCAGAGGCGAGACGGCTGGTGAGCGCCTTGCTGGGTGCTGCACTGTCACTCTGGGACGTGCAGATATGGCGGGGCTGGGGCGGAAGAGTGGTTCTAAGGGCTCCCTCCCAGTGGGGCATCCCCTGCCAGCAGAGGATGGGCTCTCACTTTGCCGGAGTGAGCAGCAGGCTCGAAAAGATCCAGGGATTGCCTGCCACCAAGACATGCCAGTTGTTACTGGTTTTAGTCTGTCTTGGTTCTCCTGACCAGGGGGTAGCACCCGTCTAGAATTTTCTGTGTCACAAACTCTCATGGAGGCAACGAACCAAACCCCTTCCCCAGAGTGCCCTCTCTACAGACAATGAAGACAGCTAACCCTTCTCTGACACCAGTGCACTGCATGACCTTGGGAAAGTCATTTCCAACCTCAGGGTGTGGAGGTTGGACTAGGTGGGGCCTGTGGTCACGTCCACGGGCAAGCTCCTCAGCCCCAGATGTGGCACCTTGTAGAAAAGGTAGCATCTTCTCAGCCTTTCCCACATCCCAGGCACCGGGCCGAGTGTTTTGTATGCACCATCTCATAGAATCCTTACACTAACACCACCAGGCAGGAATTGCTATGTCCATTTTACAGATGGACATACTGAGAGTCAAAGAGGTTAAGTAATTTGCCCAAAGAACACACAACTGGGTGGGGAGAGGCAGGGCTCGGATCCAGGCCTATTTATCTCTGGGCTCTGTACATCTAACCATTGTGCAAGGCTTGGGGAGATGCTGGCGTTGGCAGAGAGCCCAGCCAGAAGGGGTGTGCAAAGGGAAGTCTCATGTCCAAGTACACGTGAGCACATGCCCCTTTATTCTAACTCTCGGAGTCAGGTGAAAACAGTGACTAGTTTGTAAAGTAGGTGTAAAGTTGGAAAGATGGGCTGGTCCCGGCGTGAAAGGCCTCTCTGTGTGGCAGGCTGAGCTTCTGAAGGTTCTTAGGATTGTGTTCTAGAAAGATCCCACTGGCGGCACTATGGAGGATGGATCAAGGCTGGAAACTGGAGACCCTTGAGACCAGTGGCTAGTCCAGGCGAGAGAGGGTGAGGCCAGGATGGAGGGGCCCAGATGCTCCTGCAGGGTCTGCTGAGTTTGGAGGAGACCTGGGGACAGAAGGAGGAAATGCTCTCCCCGCCATGGCCCCTGGAGCACTGCTGGGGAGGGAGAAGTTTCCACCACTACCTGAACTGACCTACTGACCATGCTGTGCCTGTGGGAACTTAGCCCAGGTCCAGGCATTCAGAAATGCTCCTCCAGACGCTGGACATGTACCCAGAGGGAGTCTGAAGGCAAGGGGTAGTTGGGGATGGGCCCAGAAAGCCACCTGCCCCGGGGGGTCCTTGGTAGCCGGGCCTCACTCCCCGCATCTCCTACTTGCTCATTTTGCCAACACGGCACTTCTAGTGCCAAGGACACTGGGGACTGTCCTTATGGTGCTTACGTGGCTGCATGTGAGGAGAACGGGCCTGGAGGAGGCTGCCCCAAATACCACCCCATCAGAGCTCAGAGCAGTGGCCTGGAGCAAGTTCAGATGGTGAGGTCAAGAGGCTTGAGCTGCTTCCCTTCTCGGAACACCTACCTCTGGTCCTCGCCGGGAGCCTTCCTACCTGCAATCTTTCCACCTTACATTTCTAGAAGTCCTGGGCTCTTAACCAACTCCCATGTCCCCTAACTTCTTTTTTTTTTTTTTAATTTTTTTATTGTTATGTTAATCCCCATACATTACATCATTAGATTTAGATATAGTGTTCCATGATTCATTGTTTGTGCATAACACCCAGTGCTCCATGCAGAACGTGCCCTCCTCAGTACCCATCACCAGGCTAACCCATCCTCCCACCCCCCTCCCCTCTAGAACCCTCAGTTTGTTTTTCAGAGTCCATCGTCTCTCATGGTTCTTCTCCCCCCTCCGATTTCTCCCCCTTCATTCTTCCCCTCCTGCTACATTCCTCTTCTTCTTTTTTTCTTTCTTAACATATATTGCATTATTTGTTTCAGAGGTACAGATCTGAGATTCAACAGTCTTGCACAATTCACAGCGCTTACCAGAACACATACCCTCCCCAGTGTCCATCACCCAGTCACCCCATCCCTCCCACCCCACCCCCCACTCCAGCAACCCTCAGTTTGTTTCCTGAGATTAAGAATTCCTCATATCAGTGAGGTCATATGATACACGTCTTTCTCTGTTTGACTTATTTCGCTCAGCATAATACCCTCCAGTTCCATCCACGTCGTTGCAGATGGCAAGATCTTATTCCTTTTGATGGCTGCATAACATTCCATTGTGT
>NW_022589744.1:10535786-10539574 GCF_004348235.1 Phoca vitulina
TTAATAGCAAGCGTTCTAACTCGGAGAAACAACACTGAAGAGAAACCGTGCTTTAGCTACCGACGACCTCTGTGTGGGAGGAAGCAGTTTAGGGTGTACTGTGGGTGAGAGCCTGGGGACGGGTTCCGTTTCGTAAAATCGAGGGAGAGACAGGCCGGAGAGAAGGCAGCTCTCAACTCACACCATGGTTATGGGGCTAGTACCGTTGCCCCGGGTGTGTGTGCAGGCTTCATGAAAACCGCCTAAGTCGAATGAAAAACTCGCTGGAGAATCCATGCTTCAGCTAAAAGAGCCGCTCCTGAGGGTGGAAGCATTTTGTTGTGTGCGTGCGTGAGAGCCCTGCAAGGGAGTCCAAAGCCTTTTGCGAGTGAGCCTCAGGCCCCAGCACAAGGCAGAACACGACTCCCCGTGTGTTTCATCAAGCTAGCACTGCGGCCCCACTTTGGCATGGAAGTCTCATCACTAGCGTTCTAACTCAAAGAAACAGCAGTGTAGAGAAATCGTGCTTTAGTTACTGTCGACCTCTAGGCGGAGGAAGCAGTATACAGGGTACCGTGGGTGAGAGCCTGGGGAACGGGTTGCATACGTGAAACCGAGGGAGAAACCGTTCCGGGCAGAAGGCACCTCTGGACTCAGCTCTTGCTACCTGAAGCTAACACTACTGCTCCATGTGTGCTTGGAATGCTCCGTGCTCAACACTGCCTTGGAAGGAACAAGCCTGTAAAGACTCCCAGCTGCAGCTCATTCACCTACCAGGCTGCTAAGGCCAAGAAGCAATGGTGTATAGTTCCTGCCCTTTATGTAACATTGCCGTTCCTGAAGACGGAGGAATTTTACAGTGCTCCTGTAGGAGAGACCGGGAAAGGGTCCCATACGTGAAATGGAGTGAGAAACAGGCCGGTGTGGAAGGGAGCTCTCAACTCACCTCTTGTTTCTGAGGCTAGTACCCTTGCCCCGGGGGTGCCTGCAGGCCTAAAGCCAACCACCTAACTCAAGGGAACAACTCTTTAGAGAATTCCTGCTTCGGCTAAAATAGCCATGCCTGAGGGTGGACGCATTTTGCTGTGTGCAAGCGTGAGCGCCCTGCAACTGAGTCCCAAACCATTTTCTGTGTGAGACTCAGGCCCCGGAAGAAAGCAGAACACGACTCCCCACTTGTTTCATGAGGCTAGCCCTGCGGCCCCACTTTTGCATGGAAGTCTAATCGCTAGCATTGTAACTCGGAGACACAACACGGTAGAGAAACCGTGCTTTAGGTACCGTCGACCTCTGTGTGGGAGGAAGCAGTTTAGGGTGTACTGTGGGTGAGAGCCTGAGGACGGGTTGCATTTCGGAAAATCGGGGGAGGGACAGGCTGGGACACAAGGCAGCTCTCCACTCACACCATGGTTATGGGGCTGGCACGGTTGCCCCGGGTGTGCGAGCAGGCTTAAAGACAACCACCTAACTCGAAGGAAAAACTTGGTAGAGAATCCATGCTTCAGCTAAAACAGCCACTCCAGAGGGTGGAAGCATTTTGTTGTGTGCGTGCGTGAGAGCCCTGCAAGGGAGTTCAAAGCTTTTTGCGAGTGAGACTCAGGCCCCAGCAGAAGGCAGAACACGACTCGCCATGTGTTTCATCAAGCTAGCACTGCGGCCCCACTTTTGCCTGGAAGTCTAATCACTAGCGTTCAAACTCGAAGAAACAACAGTGTAGAGAAACCGTGCTTTAGCGACCATCGACCTCTCTGTGTGAGAAAGCAGTTTACGCTGCACTGTGGGTGAGAGCCTGGGGACAGGTTCCATGGGTAAAATCGAGGGAGAGACCGGCCAGTGCAGAAGGCAGCTGTCAACTCACCTCTTGTTTACGAGGCTAGTGCAGTTGCCCCGGGTGTGCCTGCAGGCCTAAAGCCAAGCACCTAAGTCGAAGGAACAACTCTGTAGAGAATTCCCGCTTCAGCGAACATAGGCATTCCTGAGGCTGGAAGCATTTTGCTGTGTGCCTGCGTGAGAGAAGTGCAATGGAGTCCCAAACCATTTTCCGTGTGAGACTCAGGCCCCGGGAGAAGGGAGGACACGCCTCCCCACTTGTTCCATGAAGTTAGCACTGCGGCCCCACTTTTGCATGGAAGTCTAATCGCTAGCGTTGTAACTCGGAGAAACAACACGGTAGAGAAACCGTGCTTTAGCTACCGTCGACCTCTGTGGGAGGAAGCAGTATAGGGTGTACTGTGGGTGAGAGCCTGGGGACGGGTTCCATTTCGTAAAATCGGGGGAGAGACAGGCCGGTACACAAGGCAGCCCTCCACTCATACCATGGCTATGGGGCTAGTACCGTTGCCCCGGGTGTGCGTGCAGGCTCAAAGACAACCACCTAACTCGAAGGAAAAACTCGGTAGAGAATCCATGCTTCAGCTAAAACAGCCACTCCAGAGGGTGG
The DNA here is from genome assembly GCF_004348235.1 of Phoca vitulina. Classification (NCBI taxonomy): domain Eukaryota; kingdom Metazoa; phylum Chordata; class Mammalia; order Carnivora; family Phocidae; genus Phoca; species Phoca vitulina. Next base: position 10,538,206 of record NW_022589744.1, read on the forward strand.
GGAAGCATTTTGTTGTGTGCGTGCGTGAGAGCCCTGCAAGGGAGTCCAAAGCTTTTTGCGAGTGAGACTCAGGCCCCAGCAGAAGGCAGAACACGACTCGCCGTGTGTTTCATGAAGCTAGCACTGCGGCCCCACTTTCGCATGCAAGTCTAATCGCCAGCGTTCTAACTCGAAGAAACAACACGGTAGAGAAATCGTGCTTTAGCTACCATCCACGTCTCTGAGGGAGGAAGCAGTTTCCAGGCTACCGTGGGTGAGAGCCTGGGGAACGGGTTCCTTACGTGAGACCGAGGGAGAAGAAGTCCGGGCCAGAAGGCACCTCTCGACTCAGCTCTTGTTACCTGAAGCTAACACTACTGCTCCATGTGTGCCTAGGAATGCTAAGTGCTCCACACTGATTTGGCAGAAAGAAGCCGGTCAAGAATCCCAGCTTCAGCTCATTCGCCTCGCCACAGGGTGGCAGCATTTTCAACTCTGCTTGAGTGCAAACCTGGCGAATGAGTCCCAGCCGAATTCCGAGGCAGAAATAAGCATGGGCAGGAGGCAGCTATCGACTCAACTCTTGTTTCGGGAAACTAGATCGGCTCTCCCGTGTGTGCGTGTAGTCCTAAGTGCCATCCACCCAACGCAAAGGAACAAAAGTGCAGAGAACCCGTGCCTCAGCAAAGATCGCCCTTCCTGAGCGTGCACTTCATCTGTTGTGTGTTTTTGTGAAAGCATGAGAAATGGAACCAAAACGTAACTCGGAGTGAGAAGCAGGCCTGGAAGGAAGGCTGCTGTGGACTCACCTCTTGTTTGAGGAGATTAGCACTGCTGTACCCTGTGTGCCTGGATGCCTAGTTCCCAGGCTACTAACACCAAGAATCAATGCTATAGAGTTACTGCGCTTTAGTTAACATTGCCGTTCCTGAAGCCAGAGGAATTTGACAGTGCTCGTGTCTGAGAGCCCGGGGAAAGGGTCCCATACGCGAAATGGAGTGAGAAACAGGCCGGAGCGGAAGGCAGCTCTCAACTCACCTCTTGTTTCTGAGGCTAGTACCCTTGCCCCGGGTGTGCCTGCAGGCCTAAAGCCAACCACCTAACTCAAAGGAACAACTCTGTAGAGATTTCCTGCTTCGGCTAAAGTAGCCATGCCGGAGGGTGGACGCATTTTGCTGTGTGCATGCGTGAGCGCACTGCAAGTGAGTCCAGACCCATTTTCCGTGTGGGACTCAGGCCCCGGCAGAAGGCAGAACACGACTCCCCACTTGTTTCATGAAGCTAGCACTGCGGCCCCACTTTTGCATGGAAGTCTGATAGCAAGCGTTCTTTTTCTTTATTATTATTCAATGTTTTTATTGTTATGTTAATCCCCATACATGACATCATT